>NW_028186352.1:238212-294782 GCF_003343005.1 Rhea americana | reverse complement strand
TTTTTTTTAATTTTTATGGTAGCCTTGGGGGACAAAATCAAAAAGGCAAGATATAAAATGAACTATAACTAGCAAGAATTAGAAAAAGTAGTAAGTAATATGATGAGAGAAGAAAAAAAAGGAATAAATAAACTTCTAAACAGTGTGAGGAAAAAATGTTTAAAAGTGGGACTGGGAAAGTTGAAAGGTTTAGTGCATTTCTTTCTTTACTGCTGCTTCTTTAAAAAAAAGGGTTCATGATCATCCTATTAGAGCACTTATGAAGGAACAAAGAGAGTAGTCTTTGAATTAAGCTAAGGCAAAAACAACCTAATACTTAGTAAGTATCTCAAGAAGGAGGCTTAGAAAACAAGTGAGATTCATCCTTGAGTATTTAAGGAACTATTTGGAGCAGACTATTAGAGATTTTTCTTAGAGAATTCAAGGAATTATTATGATTACAGAGCAGTTTGCCCAATTTTCAGTGGAAAACTACAGGAAAAAATAATCCATTTGCAAACACCAAATAGAAGAATTTGTGATAGTCACTATGAACTTTTCAATGATAAATTGTCAAGCATAATTTCATGCCTAAAAGAACAACAGACCTTGTGGCTGGGGAAGAAGCAATAGATGTTATTTTATGACAAACTGCCCCTGTAAATTTCAGATCAACATCTTCATATAGTGGTGGACCGCAAGACCCCCAAAAGCTAGGGAAAAGGAAAAAAAGCAAAGATGCTATGATGGCAGGATTACACAAGTGGGAAGATCAGGGGATTGAAGCTTCTGAGTAAACAGTAGATTAATCCAAGCTTAGGCTTTGTTCATAACATTAGGAATTTCTGGGATTTTTGTTTGAGTTAGAAATGGCAACAGATCTCTAAGAGTCCTCTACTATTTTTTGTTTGTTTGTTTGTTTGTTTGTTTGTTTTTTGGTGAGACTTTCTAGTTGCACAGTGCTTCACCTTTCCAGTTAACTCAGTTTCACTATTTACAATACATGTATAATCTAGAGATATATGTCAATTGGTTGTTTTCATCATGCTGGCTCAAAAACTTCAGAAGGACGAAACTGAATCACTCATGCACCCAAAATCTCTGTATAGTAAGAGAAGATTTTTAGAGGTACAGAAGACAATTATTAGCAGAAGTAAATTCAAATTAATACTTTTAAAAACCCTCTCCTATATTTATTTAAAGAAATTACTTATTTTGAAAAAAACTCTCACTTTTTCCATGAAGCTTTGGAGCGCAAAGCCCATGTCAGGAGAGCCCTAGCATCCTCCTTGAGCATAAAAATTCACGTTAATGAAGTGTGAGATATGTCTATGTAAATATTACCATCTGGAAATACTTACCCTTAGATAAGAACTCTGGTAGCAAACTGTTATTTTGGCATTGTTGAGAAATATATATGATCTGGTGGCTGGAAGCTGAATTTAAACACATTCACCCTCCAAACTTGATGCACTTGTTTTGCAGTCAGGATATCTAGGTTATATTTCCAGAGAAGCTGATAGACTTGTCTCTCTGGGTCTTCAAAATAAAATAGATAGCTTTCTAAAACACAAGCTTAATACGGCTTCTAGGGGGGAAAAAAAATGTTGCCTGTGTATGCTGGAAAGCAGTACATGCTATCTGGCTATAGAACTCCCTTTTGGCTTTTATATTAATTTAAGAATCTTTCTTCCTGCTGGATCTGTCTCTATCTCCCTCTCTCCCTCTAGATTTCTACAATATATTAAAAAAAAAAAAAGTGCAATTGCCTTAGTGCTAGTTTCTAACTTAACTCTGATAGTTCCAAGTGCATGATTAGAATCTAATAAATTATACTAGCAATCCTCATGAATAGCACGTCTTTTTTGCCAAGCAGTGTTAGCTATCAGACCTGTCAGTTATGTGTCACACAAAGCTAGTAAATCATCCTAGACTACTGGCTGTATATTTTTACTATGATAAAATCATCAGTTGCTTCTAAAATATTCATTTTGCAATTGCCTCAATGAGGAAGAATGATCTTTCTGATGCCAGATTGCGTGCTCTTCAGCTCCCAACAGTTTAAGGGGGAGTTCGCATTCAGTTCAAACATTCTAAATTAGCAAATTTTGTTATGAGATTGCCAGACAGAATTATGTCACATCTGATATACTAAGGAGTTGGGATGAGGTTTTCAGCCTTTGGTGTAGCCTCACTGTCAGTCTCACAATGAAGAGAGACTAAAACCACAAATTTGAAAGCCAAAATTGTTACTGCTAGACAAAATGGCTACATCCCTGCGCTCTGTTCATTAACAGATTTGCCTCAGGCTGGACTTTTGTGTTGCACTTAGACTAACCAGACTACAGGCATTATTCTGCTCTATTGCCCAGTAATTTGGGGTTCTTGAGTGATTTAAAAAATGATCATATGACTTGAGTTGCATAATAATAGAATTTGGCCATCCATGAAATAAGGTATTTGAGGGGTATCTGCAGTAATATGATGAAGGAGATGATGGAGATGTTTTTGAAAGAAGCAGCTAGATATGTCCTTTTCCTGAACAAGCAAGCCCACTAGGGCAATAACAGTAGCAAAGGCAAAAATCCTTACAAAATACAAGGGATCATTTCCTTTTCATTGCTTTTAAAAGACACGCTTCATTTCAGACCATGGAACATCATCCATTCAAAGTATGTATGTCGCATAATCCTAATCTGTGGAGCCGCGAATTAAGTATGAATGTTGTGATTCCAGCTGTTTTAATATGAAAACATAAACGTTTAACACTTCATTTAGAACTGAACATTTCAATTAGGTGGATGAGCTGTCACTGAACAGGTTAGGTTTCCTCATGGTCACTGGACTGAATTCGGTACCTACTTGCAGGGACACAAGCCAGTGACCACCTTAGTGTTACGGCTTTTCACAGGTCACATTACCATATTCTGTGGACATAGAAATATGCAAAGAGTGTTAAGTAGCAATCAGGGTATAGCTTTCAGTTCTTAAATTTGCCAGTGTCTCACTGCTTGGGGTCACACAAGTCACCAATGCCTTTCTGTTTCTAAACAACCTCTAAATTTGATTCACCTTTGTATTTCCAATCCTGAGTAGCTGCTTCAGCCAGCTTGCTGGCTTCTGCTTGAAGTACAGTTTTCATCATCTTCAAATTGTAAGGTACTTGTTAAAATGAAAATCTTTACTTCATTTCAGAAGCAGCAGAACTGGAATAATTATTTCTGTTTACATCATCCTTTGAAATTCAAATATAAGCTAAGAACACTGAAGTATTATGAATAAAACTGGTCAACAATAGTGTAGTGTTTTCTTCCATATACTGGAAAAAAAAAATCCTTCAAAAACTTGGCTTGGCAGAAACCAATGTATTTGAAGTGACTCCTACTGATAGGGAAATGCCTAAATGTCCCAGGATGAGCACAGGAGATGGAAATCCAAGTGTGAAAATAGAAATAGGGAGAAAGATGATTAATTTGGATAAGACAGGAAAGAGAGTAGAAGTAACAGTCACATAAAAAAGTAAAAGCTGGAGGAGGGAGGAGGGGCAATTTGATGTCAGACTGAAGTAGGAAGTCTGAAGACAGCAGAAATTGCAAAGGAGAGTGAATGTGTGAAAGTAGACTTTGATTGAAAAGCTGACACCGCAGTGAGATGCCTGAGATAGGTGGTGGCAGAAATACGAGGGTGCTTGAGTGACTAGGCAGGAGGAGCAAAGGTAGAAAAGCAGCAACTAGGTTTGAATATAAGTGCAGGTGATGAGCTCTCCATTTTAACACAAATGAGCATTCTTACTTATTAAGTATTGTATTTGATTAATGAGGCATTAATGTATAATGTTAATGAAAAAGCCAATATCGATATTTATTTCAAAATTAGTTAATAAATATTGCCTGTGCTATTCTCTAGCACAGTACTCATATATGATATTTCTCATTAGGAATAGCAATTATCTTAATATGAAAAGACTACATATGTGCCTCTCTCTAGACTTTGGCATTAATGATGAGATAAAATGCTGTTGATCACCTTGTAGCTGATGGATGACATCCAGCTCACGCTAGTAACAGAATTAGCTGGTAGCTATTTAGTGACCTGAATGAAATAAGGTTTATGTCCATTCAGGCTCCACTGAGCCTATGTGTCCTTTGCAAAATCCAGAATTTATTTCAAACCCAGTTTAAACAAATTCTGAGGAATTCTGATGGAACTGAGAGGAAATAGCTCTTAAGGCTGTCATTGGAGTGAACATCACTTAAATTACCTCGGTCTCAAAGTCTGCCAATCTGACATCATTCACAAATACTGCATTTTTGGAAAATGGAAAGCAGCTTTACTGCAAGAAGAATTTCTCTGCACAGTTTGGGATAATAAGAAATCTATGACTATAGTTATAGGCTTAACAGGTACCATTTGGAATGATTCATGTGTTCTGGTGAGTCATAAAGCTTGTTAGTAGGAATTGCCCTGCTATAAAAGGAAATGTGTGCAATACACCACTTCACTAGTATAATATTAATTTTCTTACTGCTTCAGAGATGTAGCAGTGCTTTGATACCTCTTTCAGATGTCTCATTTTCTTCTTTAAAATTTCTGTTAGAAAAAGGCATACTAAATCACATAGCTTGTACCCCTCAGTGTTTCTTGTTTTCTAGAGAGAGAAGAATTTATTTTTAAAAGGTCCAGTTTATCAGAGCATAAAGACCTGCTTACTGAAGGCAAAAACCATAACTCAAAGGTAGTAAGATGAGGAAAATTGAAAAGGTCATTTAAATTGTTGGCCCGTAAAAAGAGAAGCAGGATGCTGGACATGGAGAAGAGCAGACATGACACAATATTACATTTTCAGTGTAGTGCAGGATGAGATAACCAGTGTAGTTTAAATTAAATAGTTTTAACTGATGAGAAGAAAAGGTAGGTACAGAAAAGGTTAGAAGTGAGAAACAAGAGAGAAAAGCTGTAAGCGTGAGCCTGAAAATTTAAAAGAAGGTAAGTCAGAGAATGAAGACTCTTCCTTCTCTGTGTATTTCTCCCTTCTTTCAATTTCTAAACATTTTTCTTCACTAGTAAGGCAAAACTCTTTTATAGTAACTTTTTTCATTGCTCTCCTCTAATGCAGCTGGTTGCAATTCTTGCAGAAGTTCAGCCTCCAGCTTGCTGTATTGGCATTAGCTTACAAAATGAGCTCCTGTCAAAGCTGAAATACATTCTTGCTCAACAAAGAGCTGTAATCTGGCAATATGCATGAATTTCTTACAATTCTTTTACTTTCCATTGAATATATCAGCTGTCACAGTTATGGGGGCCATTGTGTGGAACTGTTATACCACCTTCTGGTAAGAAAAGTCTTCCCTAGACATGCTCGGGGCAATAACCTCATAGTGAAGGTCATCTCTAATGTGTATTTTTCCAATGTTCCCTGTCTTACTGGAAGAGCATGTTCCATCACCTAAGGGATAATGCTGTATGTTTGGTTCCTAATGACTAATGAGGACTACTGGAGAACATGGTTCATCTTCCCTCTCATCTCTTTTCTAATTCTATCGGGAAAACTTAAGAGGGCCTACAGAGTTAAAGCAGATGGGTAGGGTTCTTCGTGTCTTTGCTTAATGCAATCAATGGGAAGCCTGGCTGTAAGAGTTGCCTTTTCTGTTCAAGCTTCTGGGTTTTTTTATGAATTCAACAAACAAAAGAATTCAGCCACAGTTTGAGAAATCTGCTGCATTGTACAGGAATTCCATTTCTTTGTCATTTAAGTTACTGTACAAAATCACTGCACAATGTTACCAGCAGTTCAAAGAAGAAATGAAAAATAATCTTCTATGCTTGCTCTCCAGGGAAGGCACTTGTTTTTCCTTTCCTTTACAACTCAACAAGAGATCCCAAGTGTTTATTTAATCACTGTGCAAACACAAAATAAGGTGCCTTTAATACAGCAGGTTATTCTGCTAACCTCCAGTCTATTTGAATAATCTAGATATGAATCATGGTCAAGATAATATAATATGAGAAGACACTGTACTAAACTGACACAGTTCAGAATTGAGCAAATTTATGTTAATATGTGCTATTTGATTAAATATTTTAAAGGTGATATAACACTTCCACTTCTAAAAGATATAGTTTATCCAAAATATAAATCTTACCTTCTATTCCATATGAAGTTAATAGTACTTTAATTTGAATCAATGAAGTCAAGGGCAATTACTATAATTACTGTGACCTTTAGTTACATCTTTGTCTTGCTTTAGTTTTGTCTGTAGCTTTTAACTACAATCTTTTGTTATAGCACTTCCACTTGTCTGTGAGCTTTCTAACCATTTTTTTGCATGGTGCACAGAAAAGATAGACAGCTGTATAAGCTGAAGGCTTTCCTTATTTCCATTATGTCAAATTCATTTTGGAAGTAGGCATCAGAAATTGTACAGTCAAATTCATTCTCTGCTAGGGCATCAAGATTGTGCAGTCAAGCTCAGAACAACAGTGCTGCTTTGCTTATTATATAATGCTTCTTAAAGGAATCCAGCCCATTTAATAGAATAAAATAACATCTCTGGTGTGTATTAAATTTTCCTACACACTCATGCAATTTCTTTCTGTATTTTTGTTAGTTTTACTGAGTATTCTTAACACAAACACATTAAATTCATTGAAAGCAGTAATTGGAAGCAGATTTAACCATTTGTAATGAAATCATATCAGGCAAAAATATCACCATACACAATTGTTGTAATTAAAATATTGTTTTGGTGGAAAAGACAGGAAAAAGAGTATTATTCATTTTAGCACTTCATGCTTTCAGACAAAAAACACTTGTTCTTTTTGGCCTGAGGGTAAGAATTTTATTAGAATATGGTGCATATTAATATTTTCTTTCATCAACACTGAATGTCTCTATATAAATATGCTAGTTTTCATCTAGAAGGTTTAGGACTTGATTTTGTTTGCTTTCAAATATTGAGAAAGAATGCTGTGCAGGGCAGGAAGGAGTTAGCCTCTCCAGTTCTTGTTCTGAAGGAAGTTAGATTAGGCGATATAAAGGCCCTTTCTAACTTTAATATCTAATATTCAGTTCTGAGGTCATCTCCCTGGTACTGGTGTGCAAAACAGCATGTAAAAATAACTTCTCATCTACATATTTGGCAACAAATTCATGACTTCTGCAGCTGTGTAGCTACAAGAGTAGGATCACTATTTTGATAATCGGGTGTAAAATCAGGCCCAGTGAACTGTTACCTGTTCAGGCTTACTTAAGTTCATTTATCTAACTTGCTTATCATTTGGTAAAAATACAGAAGATAGAACTGATGTGCTGTTTTCTTTCTGACATTTTTTTTCTCTTGCTGTTCTGACTTCCGCTATTCAGACCTGAAATTCTTCAAGTGACCATCCTAGCCTATATCTTAACAGGCCTCTGCACTTGATTTCAGAGAATTTCCGTCATTATGTCTGCAACTTAGACAGTCATTTCCTCCACAGTAAGCATGCAAAGGGAGGGAAGCAGCCAGTTGCCATTTCAGTGGCTTCCTGTTGTTCTGAGGAAAAGAGAAAAATGTTTAACTTATCTTTGGTGGAATTACTGTCTTATTTTTATATCCTTAATGCTTTATTGGAAATTTAGTTATTGGGTAACACATAGATGGAACAATTGTTTCTCGGAGCAGAAAGAGAATGAGAATGTAGTTCCTTTATTCTTTCATTCATCCTCTCCTTTTACCTTCAGAGAGATTATTATGACTTAATAATGATTTTTAAGACTTTGTGTTCTATGAACACAACTCTTATAATAGGACCACCACCAGATAATCATATACTGCTTGAGAGAGACGTGTATTTTCCTAAAGTCCACAGTCTTTGAGCTTAAGCCTAAAAAATATATGTATATATTTTTAAATTTTTTTCCCGGACCTGCTAGTATCAATCAGATGACATCATCCATATCCTTTTCCCCAAACCAGGAGCTGCGGATCTCAGAAGTCTTTCTTCATGCTTCTCTTCAGTTCATGCTATTGCTTCTTCCTTAGGACTTTCTCAAGGACTGTATATATATAAAGAAAAAAATGCTAAGAGAAATGGCAAGCTTTTTATTACAGGAGAGGTGATTGGGCTTTAAAATGTTCTTCTCCAAAGATCCTGAATCTCAGTTAAGGTTTCCTTTATAGCATGATATAGCCACTGTGCTACCTAAACTTGAGGACTCTTGCTTCGGTCTTCCAGAATGCCAAAGCTGGGCTACAGCGCTGAGTTAACAAGTAGTTATACTTACTACTAGTACACCTGTGCCCCATAGCAACACAACATTATGTAAGTGGCTTAATATCCTCACTGAATAAGGATAAGGCCACAGCAGCTCTTCCTGTTTTCTCCATTCAGAAAGTCTGTTGTAAACTAAGTCCTAATTGATACTACATTCATCTGTAGGTAATATCAGTGTCATGCATTATAATATATTATACTTTATGGCACTGAAAACTGTGATTTTCTCCTTCTACTCTTGTAGAATGCACTTAATTATTGCCCTGTGTAATACTATATTCCTAGACTGAGTTTCAGTGAGTTTTTTGCAGAGGTCTGTGTTAGTCTTGCCATCCACAGAGCCACATAACTTCGATAAGTTTATCTGAACCGTTGACTCCATTATGTGCAAAGCTTCCACCTTCCTTACATCTGTGGATTTCAAACAGGAAGATGGGAGAGCTGAGAACTCTCGTGTTAGACAAATTATGAAGTTGATCATCATTCATTTGTGCTATGCTCAGAATTTCTTTTCAGGGCATTTGAGTTTTACCTGCTAATCCAGGTATTTACTTTTCTGTACACAGTCCTTTACACACTTCAGATCACAGAAATGTTGCAGAAATTTTCAGAATGTGCCTATGAGTGTATATGATCCAAAGACACCAATACATAGCAATACCAGAACACTGAATAATAGTCATGGCTTACCTTTAGATTGTCTGTATCAGGGTAACAATATGGGCATCCATACATACCTCTCCATGAAGTATTATATTCTGGCAGAGACATCTGCTTTGAATGTTTCCTTAGGTGTGGCAATCTTCCAGCCTGAACTTCTGCTGCGAGATGCCCACCTTGCAGCAGCTACTTTATGCTCTTAAAATGTTGCATCCCTGTATATACTCTACCAGCTCTCCTCTCTCCTGTCTGCTGAGATGCCTCTTCTTGTGAAAAAGTCACTGCAGGGGACGGTGGCTTGGCACTGTGCTTATGCTCTACATGCTGCCCAAAAGCATCTAGAATACATGCACAGGTCAAGAAAGCATCACCAGCAATGGTTTGTGATTTCAGGTGACTGGTATTCATACCCATCCACTGTGGAATACATGTATGGGCAAAATAATGCAAGGAAATCCAGCTGTTGTTCTGCAACATAACTAATTATTCACTTTTTCATTCACGTCATTACTGTGACTGTAAAATCGCTCTTGTTTGCCTGGGGATATGAGCAAGGTCAGATTTCAGAAGATAATATTCTGTTTTGAAAGTTATGTGTTTCCCTTCTGAATCTGAAGGTAAGCCACTGTATAAAAATCATGGTTTGGCAAAACCCTAGACCATCTCTAACTTTGAATGATATTAAAATAATATAGACAGTTGAACTTCAGACTTAATTTTTATTAGAGCAGGAAAGCTGATTTTTATGGAGAAGATGGATTGAAGTATTAAGCAATCTTCAAATATATAGCTGAAAAAAAGTTTTTGAGGGGAAAAAAGGATGGATTGTTTAGGAAAAAATGGGGGGGGGTTTACCTACATTGCCATAAAGGGAAGAGGAAAAAAAAATAAAAAAGAGGGAAGATATTTTTCCAGACAGACCTAATGAGGAAARCTTGCATTCTTATGGAATCATGTTTTCAGATATGTGATATCTCGGCTAGACAATCGTGTTCCAGTACACAGTCAAAAGTACTATAGCATAGCATGATCTTTTAGATCAGAAACTATGAGATTTCCTGTGTTGTATGTTATTACTATCAAAAAAATCTTTTCTCTGAGCATAATAATTTAAATATTGGATTCACACATTATTAAGGACTAGATTTTGTCATACAATAATAAATGTGTGTTTCCAAAGCATCATGTTCTCTAAGATTTGATGAACGACGGCAAGTTAAAATGTGTCAGCTTCTAAATGTTATCCAAAATAATCAAAATAAATCTATTTGTACTAGATTTCATCATCGTTATTTGTAAAGTTCTGTAGAATCCATTTTATTTTTGTGCAGCATTAAAAAGTTATTAAAAGTTAAATAAAATAAAATCCATATTTTCAATATATGCTTAGCCATTTTATGTTGGTATGTGATAAAAATAAACACAGAARTAGTTGCTAATATTGAGAATTTGGGACCCATGCTCATGCCTGTTTGCCTGCGAAATCTGTGGTATCTCACTCTCTTTTTTTTGTTCTTTTTTTCTATATTTTTTTCTTTTATTTTCTTGAGCAATAGGAAATGGAAATCTTTAGAAATAAATAGGGAAAAGAAAAGAAAATCACACATACTTCAATAACACTCCCCTTGGAGAAAAAGATTCATATTACTGCAGCAGTTAATAATTCTATAAATTAGRCAGAGAAGGGATTTGATCCCGAGTCTTCCTCAGAGTGGGATGTGGGCATGTTTATGGACGATTGCTGTGGAAGCAGGGACAGAGTAAGGGGAGCTCGTTAGGAGAGGGCTGTTTATCTTTGTCAAAACTAGCTCATGGGCCTCTAGAAAGTTTTGACTTAGTTTGATTAAGATTTTATCATCAAAGATGTTTTCTTGAAGAATTTCTGTTCAGCTTTCCTTTTCGGGTGCCTTCCTCTGTGTCTTATTGTCATATATACTAACACCCATGGCGTCTCTTCCTTGGGATGCTGCTGGCAAAACTTTYCACACCAGATCTGCAAACCAAGGGAGCTTTGAAGCTGCCCACTACTCCTATGAGTGGATTCTTGCTTCATTCTTCTATGTCCAGCTTCCACTACTTACTCAGCACAAAACCGTTGTTCAGGAGTCAGAGGAACCTACGTCCAACTGCCAGAGGTGGCTAAGCTGCACCTGGTRGCAACTCCATAGCAATATAGGAGAATCTACATAGACAATAGGAGAAGGGATGGCATGAAAAGAAGATGGAAGTTCTTTGACCAGTAGTTTTTGCTAGAGATGYTCTATGTATCTCCAGGTTCTCCTGGAGCTAAAGACTGGCCTTGCAGAGTCTGGCTGAAAAAGCCAGTTTCCTTATCTGCAATGTTCTTCTGTGACCTTTGAGCACAGCAGAGAATTTAAGTTTTAAACCTTATGTTTAAAATGAAATCGACAGATGAAGAGACTACCACAAATATAAACTCAATCGAGCCGAAAACCCCAAACAGTGGCTGCAGAAGAATACGCACAGATATGCATATACAAGCTATGGTGTTCTCATACAAATTCTCACGGCCAGCCTTCTGAGTTTGTGGCTTTACTTTGGCATTTGAGCAAACTGACTTCCGTGTCAATCAGATATTAAACAGAAAACCTCTGTCTTTCTGCCTAATGTTAAGCTACTCAGATCTGTTGTTGCTGGCATTTCTCCTGTAGGTGAATGGTATTGATCTTCGAGGTGCTACCCATGAGCAAGCTGCAGCTGCACTAAAAGGAGCGGGGCAGACGGTAACAATCATAGCACAATACCAGCCGGAGGGTAAGTAAAATAATAAACTTAAGGACATAWGGTAAAAGATAAGTGCTTTAAGCCACCCATTTAAAAGGATGAGGCTGCTGTAACTAGTGCTTTTCTCCGCTATCATTAGAAGTAATTCAGAATGAAAATTCAAGTGACAGTTCTATTCCAAAGAAGTGGCTATATTTTTATTGTATATTTTGCTTTTAGAAGTGTTTTATGCAACTGTAAGAATTATCTTCAAATGTCCATATAATAAGACAGTAATCAGTACATAGTTTATCATTTTATTTCATTTTATTTTCATGATTGCTTATTCTATGTTCTTTTCTCTTTTCTTGGAGATAAATAGTGCAAAAAAGAAGTTAACAATGAACAGTAATGCCAGGAAGATCTGAACATGTCCCAGAGAGCCATRATCATAATTAAACAAAGATAATCTCTTCCTGGTGAATTCCAGCAGCCTGTCATTATTACTATTGGATGACTGTGTCCTTGTAGCTCCAGGAGAATTAGCCCTGCATAGCAAGTATTTACAAGAGAAACATGCTAAATGAAACTATTGACAGKAAATTTAGCAAAATATCAGACATTTAGGATGGAATTTATCTCACCCAGCTTTTGATGTCTAATATTTAGCTGTCTAGGGTTTCAACGAATCAGTTGGGCTCTGTTTCAGCAGAGAGAAGTAGACACTGATTGATCTTACCAGTCCAGAGTTAAATGACAGAGCTCCGTCTCATTGTCCGCAYGCTACATTTCTTAATATGAACTTTCTGATAGGAGCTAGAGATCATTTTCCTTCACTGCAGTTGTTACTGTGAACTTTTCTCCAGGTGAATTCTGTCCCTACAAATATCTGTGAAGATTCGCTGGCATCATTTTATCAGTTTTCAGTAAGCATTGAAATAACTAAATTTAGAAGTACTACTATGACSTCTCAGTGCAAGTCGTTGGTTCTGCCTACTTGTACCTGCCTAGAGCACATGCAGGTCCCAGGTGAAACAGTGCAGTTTTAATAGTAGGTTCTGCTGGTCATTTTTTTTCAGAGACACTGGTAAGATGAATTAGCACTGCCATGGTTTACGCCACATGATACCTTCTTTTGGTTCTCTGAATCCTGATGGTAGCACACAAAGAGAAAAAAAGTTTAGCCAAACTTACAGTTGTGCTTCAGATCTGGTATCAKGCACCCATTTATGTGCTTATCTGCACTTGAGTCAGCAAGCAAAATAAATTAGACCACACTAGGAAATGCACAGATGAGAGCAAAGGAAATTGTAGAAGTGTTTATATTTTGTTAAATAAGTGGAACATCTTCATCTAAAAATGCATAAGCAATAATCAGAGTTATTTCAAAGAAAATTATTGAAAAGCAATTTYATTACAGATAGGCAGCCACAGTGGATTTTCAATAAAAACATGTTCCCATTAGTTTAGTTTAGTGGTAGTCTCGCTTGCTGTCTGGTATTTTATACTGTAATTATCACCATGGTGTCTGAGTACTTACAGCAATCAAGGGCATTTCAGAATGTGCTGTTGTTAATGCACAGAACAYACATTGCTTGACAAATTTTCCTTTTATATTTGAATTTGCAGTTGATGTACTTTTCCCCTGTATTTTACCATACCAGCTCCATACTCATCAAAGTCAGTTTTGGCAAATCTGTAATTCAAATACTGCTTATTAATCCAATCAAATATTATATTGCCTGTTTATTCCACTCTATTCTTCTGTTTAGGGCAGACYAGTCCAGACTGCATGGCTCAGTGTCACTCAAACATAGCCAGTTTTCTGTTTCACCCAAATCATTCAGGGCACAGAAGAAAGTGAGGTTGAATGACGAACAGTGCCCTAAACTTAATGTTTTTATGGGAAATGATTGAATTTGTTCAAGTAGTGAGGGGAGCTTGAGTTCCATACTTTCTCATACCACTTGAGGCGCTCAGTAATCACCCACCCTGTTGTGTCTTACTGCTGAAGAATTTCATTTTATTCTGAGATGCTGGTTAATGTGAACTGTGTAGATACAGATGTAAAATGAAGTATTTCACTCTTAAAAAAAAACACAATAGCAAAGCAACTTGAAACAGGTTTAAAAGATCTATTTAAATAACCTTGGCAGAGAATTATTTAAGAATTTATGGATCATGCAGAAAGATAAACATGTTCTAGCTGTGTCGACATAAATATTTAACTTATTGTAAAGATCCTGCACAACTCTTTTTCTCCTTTCTATGTAATTTTTACTTGATTCTTTATTCATCCTATCTTACCATGAAACATATATTGGAATTACTTTTAAAATGTTTCTAAAACCAGTAAAGTGCCTAAGCAAAGTAGACTTGTAGCTTGATTTTTTCCATTTTCACACTAAAAGCTCTAAGTTGTTACTACAGCCTCAGAATTTTAAGGAGATCCAGGAATAGCTACTGCAAATGCAGTAAATGATACCTTTTTTTTTGTCTTTTCCAGCTTTTTAAGCCTTTGCGTCTTGCTGCAAACTAAAACATCAATAAGAACTTTAGCTATTTATATTTCTGATATTAAGTGATAATTATATAAGTGCAAGTCCATTTTAAAAGCCAACTGATGATTAGCAATTAAAAATTTCAGTGCAAAAAATTTATGTACCAATAATTTAGTGTTTACGTACTAAAGAAAAAACTACAACATGCTTACTTACCTTTTCAATAATATGATGTCTCCAAACTGAATAAGGTACTTCACTGTGGGATCAAGATGAGGCAAATACTATAAAAACAACTTTCAAAGTTTAAATCTCCCTTTCCTTAAACAGTCAAAAGTTYATCTGAGCCTCATATGAACTCCCCTCACATTTTTGTATATAGACCTGGCGGCAAATCTTGAGTAGCTTCTCCTCCAGATATTGTGGCGCTTTGTTTTCTCATCTTGTCTAGAATAAACATACACAGAGGCAAAGTATAACAGTACCACAAAGCTCTGAATGCTGGTTGCTGATGGTGTTTATCTGAACCCCTTTGCCCGGCCAAAAGCAGCGTTGGAAATAGGAGGAAAATCCATGAAAGAGCAAAGATACGGTGAACAGAGGGAGAACGGAGGATACAAAGAGTGAGTTGCATGAGAAGGAGAGCTGAATGGAAGTACAGGGGGTACAATGAAGAATGGAGAACAATTCCCTTTCCCTAGCTCTTCTGCTCTTTAATCCCTGTTTTCCTCAGGTACCTCACCTTTATCKTCTCTCATCTCTCTGAGAAACAAAATAAGAGATAAAAGAGGTATGAAAGTCCAAACGGAAATACAAATTCTTTGAACAAAACATGTGGAAATTAGGAGGAAGAAAGAAGAGAATCACAGACATTAAAAAATCAGAGCTTGACAGTGAGAGTGTATCTCTAAGAACAAGAGCTATAGCAGGATTTTTTGAGATATCCCTTACTTTTATTTTAAAAYCTGAAAACAACCTGTGCGCTGTATCTTATGTATTGTGTAAACAGGTCAAGTAGTGCTGAGCATCACGATCTGTAATGATCATGCAGGGTTATGCATGTATCCAGTTTTAAGTGCACTAGCTATTCTGTGGGCTTCAAAAAGACGACTTTGGTGCATTCACATGCTGCTTACATCTCCGGTGCACAGTTTAAATTGAATTAAAGAAAATTTAAGGACCAAAACCACTTAGAACAAAACTAGAAGAGGAACTAATCACTTACAATTAGCTTTGCTCTCAAATTTTTAATATTCTGAGAAGCATTTTTGCTCTCCTCCATGCTTAGGAGCTCTTTCAGATCTTTTAAAACATTGTACAAACTTGGAGCTAGTGAGTTGTCACTTCTCTTCTGCAAAATAAAAGCTTGTCCCTGCAGAATAATCTTAGAAAGGTGGAGCAATGTGTCCTCACTAAACAATTAATTGGAAATTAAAATGGGAATATAGACTGCATASGGAAATATATTTTACCCTTCTAGGCTTTTAGGCAATACCTATTTTGATTTTAGTGGCAGCAATGATAAACTACAGCCCAGTATGGAAGGAATTAAGAAAAAAATATTTGGTTAGTGAAACTGAAACACATTTTTAAAGGAAGAGGAGCTTCACCTGAAATAGAAACAATTCATCCTAAAAGTCGTGGGTTGGGAGCAGGAGGCAGAGGGGGAGTGAGGGAGACAGAAAACTGAACTCCATAATGGAACTTCTAAAAAGCTTTGCTTTACATTTTATTCTTAAGTGCTTCTAGTCCTTCCTCGTGCAGCACTGTGAAAGACATTGAATTTAGTCCTAAGATTTCTGCAAATTATTCCGTGTCAGTGGCCTGTAAGCTGCTCTGTGCTGCATTGCAGTGTCTCTGCAGCTATTCCTCTACAGCAGTCCCTGGAAAACCCTTGAACCAGTCTGAAGTTTCACATGAGCCAATTAACTCCCTATCCTAACAGCTCACATATGGGGAAAACCTTCCTCAATTACAGTTTGATTAGACCAGCTGTCAATGCAGAGGTCAAAAAGTTGTTACAGCAAGAKAATTTTGGCTTTCTGCCTTTTTGAGGTAGCTATTAGCTGCTTGCTTAGTGACACTGTGAACAGCAAGGAGCTCTGAGCCTGGTAGAAAGAGGGTCTCAGAGAGATATTGTGATAAGCAGCATCTTTCTTTGCAAACATCAGGTATGGAAGTTACTGGAGAACTGTACCTACAATTATAAAGCATCTCATGGCAGTGATGGTAATAAATTCACTTCTTTTGTTCCTGAATCTGGGAGGCTCAGAGAACATATTGTAACAGACCCAGCTTTGATGAGCTGCAACAGCTTTACAACAGCATAGTCCTTTTCTTATAACCTCATCTGACTAATGATGCATGAAATCTTCTGCTTTTAAAATATCAGAGTACAAATCCAGGGATCACTGTCAAAGGTGTCATCTTGAACAAATTTGTGGGTATCTTTTAGCTCCTTCCTCCATTTCATTCCCTGTCCCTGCCTCTCAAAGTTAAACACGTTTCCTGTTTTGGTATAACAATAACATATATTTCTGATTCAAATGCTTAACCTTTCTAGCTGCTGCGTAAATAAAGTAGATACAAAATATTTGGGAAGAATAAATAATTTCATTTTCATCCCTGTGTAGGTATTGTCTGTACTTTGAAATGTTCTCATGTTAAGGGCCTTTTTTCTCAGCTGTTGAAAATCAATGTTGCTTAGATAACTTGGATAAAGTTGCATCGATTTACAGCAGTTGGCTTTCATTATCTAGAAGCCACTGTATATAGTTGCCGAAGAATGCAAGATACTAAGATTACATTTCATGCACATATATTTAGGATTATAATGTAATTTAAGAATGCCCATATGGGATTTGACCAAAGGCCCGTTGGCTGAGGATCCTGTTTGAGTGGCCACCAGCTTAAGGAGAAGGAGGAGGACAGGGAAAGCACATAGCGGTATTTCTACTGCATACTGTCCAGCACACACCCAGCAATTTCAGCCGGTGCGTTTGTTAGCAAATGTGCAGTTCTGTGTATATGCACATACATGCATATACACACGTAGATACAGATACATTTGTACAAAGTTGTTGGTTTTTTTTTTCTTATCTTAGAGCTTTTGTTTTTCCTTAACAGCATCAGAGAAGGTTGCTCTCTGGAGTTGTTATTTCAGATCCTAATTTATTCATAGTGGTTGATAATGCACTAAAGTTCTCCTGTGCAGCAGACAAGGACTGCTGTCTCATTCAGGGAGCAATAGCAAAGGCTACCTTTTTTTTTTTTTTTTTTTTTTTTCCCCTCCCTGCCTCGTGTTACAACAGCATCCCCAACTGTGCTGGTTTCCTTATTTACCATTTTATTCTTTTAACCAAGTGAAGGAACAGTAGCTTGCTTTCTCTGGCTGAACAAAAGTCACGTCTTTCCTTTTGAACCTTCTTTTGGACAGCTCGTTAGAACAGATACTCGTTTACTGTTCGAACGTGAATTGCTGGGGTATTCGCTAGGTCTGAGAAAGGCCTGTGCCCTCTCTCTCGCTTGCCCGTGCAGTGCCCGCTGAAGTGAAGTGAGCCACGTTGCAGACAGCGCTATCCTAACTATTGGTCCTTCTTCTAAGAACCGTAGTAAATTTTGCCTCAACAGAAGTACAGAAGGTCACTAAGCAACAAATTGCCTCCTTATTTGTTACAAAGGTTTCTGTATAAATTAAACTGTTTAACGCTATTATGTGCCTGCAGTACTCAGCCTTATGTAACGCGTCCGATTACACACTCCAGATAAAACTCTGGCACTTAAACTAATCCTTGAGTGTTCCAGGATGGGTCAGCAGTCAATGCAGGTTGGTTAGCTGTGGTGGTAGCCCTTTGCTGTTTTACTTTCTTTTGATCCAGAGAATACCACTTTGGTACCCGCAGGACAAATACAGCAGTTACCAAGATAGTAGTACCAAGATTCATTAAAACTTTAACGGCGTTAGCATTTCTTAAAGCTTTTGTCATGTTAAAGTTATGATCTGGGGTATGTGTGTAAAGCAGCCGTCCCAGTCTGAGTGCATTTGCTGTTTCCTCAAGTGTTCCTTGATTCTCATTTTCATAAATGTTTCCTTTTAAGTACTTTTTCTACAATTTTATTTAGCTCRTGTCTATCAACCAGCTTTAATTTTCCTTAAGTAGTATATTTTTTTCAATAAAGTTAACTCAGTGTTAGCTATAGGAAGTTGTACAGACAAATATGATTTCCTTTAAAAAATGTCTTTTCCTGTTTTCATTTTAAATGTGGTAACATAAAGTTATGTTTTGTTGAGGGTTTGTTTGTACTTGTCTCACTGAGCTGCTATTATTTCAGATCCTGCTCAGTTTTTCTTGGTTCAGGTAGAGTTTTTAAATGCTGACTCTTATCTATAAATACAGAGAAAATAGGATACCTGTTAAAACTCATACTGGAGAAAGTAAATTGCTTTTTTGGCAATTTCTTTATTAAGGTTTAGTAATTTCCTCTTTTTCCTGTTTTCGTTAAGGTAATCCTAATCATGAAGTAATAAGTTAGTCTCACTGGGAATATGACTAAAGAGTTGATTTTATTTCTTCAACAGCTGTTATTTTTGCAGCTGCTAATTTTACTGTTAAGCATGGGATACAATTTCTTCTCCCTGTTCTTCCTATTTTGGAGTTCACTAAACTGAAATTGCTTGGCCTATGTTTTCAAGATTACATGACAGCTTTTTCAGAAAACAAGAACTTTTAGCAATGTGTAAGTTATGAATGTTTTGTGAACTGGCCTTTTAATAGCTCTTCAGCAGTAATAGGAATAATCATTTTATAGCTCAAGTGATACTRCAGAAATAGTGTCTAATTTTATTGCTTTGGCAATAGAATAGAAAATGATTAACAGCATGTTTGGTTCTCACCGTATTGGAAGGTACATGAACTTGTGGAGAAAGCGTCCGAGCTGGCAGAGGGGAGGCTAGGAATAACTCTCTTTACAGAGGGGAAAATGTTGAAATTATTTACAAATCTCATTTTAGTCTTTCTTCATTCTCTCACTCTCTTTTTTCAGCTAATTTTTAATATAACTTGAAAAACAAAAGTAAGCTATACTTATACAGCTTATAAGATATGTTTGGAGTTTATTTTCTTTTAGTTTTTAAGCAATGAATTTTAACAACACTTCTGTTGYGTCAGTTCTTTTACAGTGACACTGTGTCATACATCGTGTGACTTTAGCAGYTCTTTTTTTTCAAGCCATTTACTTTAAATGTGTTATCGTCTTTCTTGTTAATCTTCTTACTTTGCAAAGATTTAACCTATTTCTTTCTTGTGTTGGTTTTTAGTTACTTGAGAGTCTCTTTCCTTCTTTCTTTCTTCCTTACTTTTGTTTGTTCTATTTCCTCTCTATTGGTTTTCCTCGTCTTCATGATCTTATACAGCTTTACCTTTAGAGGCTACTTGCCTCTGCTAAATGAGGCTGCTATGCTAACTGGAAATTGGTCCTAGGGGATTGGGTTGTTGAAGATACTGAAGAGTCTTCAAAAATAATATATTTTTATTTTTCCAAACAATTTAATACGTTTCATCTTCATAGAGTTCAGAAGTTTGCTAGTAACAACTGGTTTTCTCTGCCTTCAGGTGAAGTATTTCATGCAGTGCCATGACTGAAAATACAAATCAGTCCATAGCCTMGATGAGATTTCACAATACAGTCAATATTCTTGAATGTTGTTCACATATTTAAGCTAAGATAGTATAAAYACTTAGAATTTAAGCTTTCTCTACTGCGGTCAGTGTAAAAATGCTGAGCAAGCAAAATATTTTGGTTTGAAGTTAAAGACATATTCTCTCAGGCTCTCCTGGAGAACTACTCTTGAATCTGTTAAGAATAAAAAAGAGAAACAAGGCTCTCAGATCTATCCTGTAGGTTCAGGATGCATTTGCTCCAGTGTTTAGCTAGAAATAGAGAGACCCTTTCAGGTGTCATTTTCTACACATCACAAAATATTAGAAAGTACTAAACAGCAAGTGTAGAAGGGAATCAAGATCTGTGTTATTAAAAGATTAAGATTTCCCAAAACATCTAGTGATTAAAGTCTACTTCTGGAGATCTTTCATATTAAGGGAAGACAGCAAGTCTGGCATAAACTGACAAATGACGAGGTAGCTAAATGTCAGAGTGACATAAAATGTGTTTTTTATTTTCTAGGACCAGTGCTCTGGCCATTCTCAGGACAAAATTCACAGTGAAGCCAATGCAAGTGTTAGCTAGTCTTTCAGAATTGTTATTGGAGAAGTTTATAGTGCTTGACTTACTCAGGAGTTTTCATTTAATGAAACAGGAGTTTCATTTAAATACTAATTAAAGGGTTCTGCCTGGGTTCTGCCTGTAGTCAGTGGGGAGGGATAAGCTCTCTGCTGGGCTTCTGYGCTGAGATATTTCTCTCCTCACTTGCTATAGAGGGAACTTAGATGACTGCCTTAGTCTGGATAGACAAACTAACTAGACTAGCTAAAGCTAGGTGAAGCAGTCTTCTCTAGTGTCCCTGGGAAGTAGCTGCTAGCAAAACATCACGTAGACAGATGGAATTCCCCTGGGTGATTTGCTAATGGAGCCAAAAATAAATTCTTTGAGCCGTGTGCTTTTGTTTTAGTCACTAGACCACACTTTCCTTCACGATTAATTCTTGAGGTAAATTAGTAATTTAATTGATAGAGGGAGAAAAACTGGGAAAAAGTACAGACAACTTAAAATTRTGATGAAGGTAGAAAATTAACAACAGTTGCAAGGTCTGGAGATATAATCTCCCACGTTCTTGTGACTTGATTTTTAAGTAAATTAGTTAATTTGCATTTATTGTCTATGGGTGAGAATAATGGTAAAGTTTGAAAAGTAACAAAAAAATTGCATTATTTAAATAGCAAGGGAGAAAGAGGAAAAGGGATGATCYCTCAGTGTCCCTGGGCAAGGCTCTCACATGCGCTGCCTTTTAAAGGACTGCATTTACTTTAGTAAATGGTTATTGTGTTTTGTTTGCCGTTCTAGATCTGTTTTATACTTAGAGTGAAGATATAAGAGATGTTTGTGCAAGTTGCAACACTGTCGTAGGCTTTTATTCACACACGTGCTCACACAGTCATCTGCGACTGGAATTTGAATCCAGAGGACCAGATTTTAAGAGCCGTATGGGATGCCTGCAATAGATTTATTCCCRGTTGTCATATGCCACTCATTTTCARATTGTGCTCATATATGGAGGATAAATAAGAAGCTGCACAGTATCTGATCGCAAGGCAACGCTGCACTTCAGAACTATTTTTCAGCGAGGCAGTTCATTGTCTCTGGAAATGTTTACAACCTTCACTACATCTACAGCAAATTCTTCYTTTTCTATGATCTTCATCTATTTCACTTTTTTTCTTTTTTATTCCTGGTAGTCTGGCAGTTGACAACAAATATGGATCAGATTTATACTTTGTCAATCTTGATACTCGATGCTGAGGAGTCATTGAAAAAATGTCATCTGTAATGTCAGCTTCAAAAAAACTCTCTCTCCTTAAACATTTATTTTGATGAGAAAACCTTTTGCATGATAATGCAATGAAGATAGTATCTACTATCAGAATAGTAATGGCTAACATACTAATGGCTAAGTTAGAAATCTAGAAAGCTGAGGTAAAGGGCGTAAATTAAAATTAAACATAGTTCAGTGTGAAAAAGCCCTTAAAATACGTAACATCGTTTATCCATAAAGTAAAAATTTCTATATATTTTAAGTTTAGGTTCCATTTTATATTTGAAGCTCTAATATCTGTTGAATATAACTGCTTTTCTTTTGCCTCCTGATTTCAGAGTTGAAAATCGTTTCAGAGATTAAATATAGTTAGTATTTGCTAAGATAGGTCCTCAAAGATAAACTCCTAAATGGAAATATCCTGATTTTCTGAACTACTGAATTATGTGAATGATTGCTTCTTTTAAAATTCATATTCATTGTATTCCACAGCCTAAACATGGACTTAGAAACCTGGCATTAGTCACCAGTTCTGGAGAGGTTGGTATTGGACATCTTGAAGTACTTTCTAGTGACTGATGAAGTGAAACTAACCCAAATAACTATTTTTCATGCTTCTAGCATACTGCATATTTGCTTTTAAATGACTTACAYGGAAGAGCTCAGAATTACATAGAATATTCAAACTTCACAAACTTTGAACATTTGTGAATGTTTTGTTTAACTGTCACATCAGAGCTGTTTGATGCTAAAAATGAAATGTGTAATAGAAATGCTAGTCAGGCAGCTCACTTCAGCTTAAGTTTAATGTGTATGCCCTTTAGACAAAAATCCATTTTTTTTCAGAGCAGGGTATTTTTATCAATAAATATGGATCCTTGTATTCATCTAAATTGGACTCCCCAAGCTGATGTTGTCAAAGTTATCAGTTACTTTTGCAAATCTTGTTTACCAGAACCTCAGGATATCTTTCTCCAGTGGTAAACAACACTATGTAGATCAGGGCAGCTCTTACCTTGAGGGTAGTGTCGTTCATCCCCAGCAGACCTTAATAAGCCTTGTTAAAACCTTTCTTTGTTGTTCTGTGTTAATTGTGACATGTAACATGTTTTCATTACACGTTTATAGCACTCTAAGCATGCTACAGAGTTATTATGCGTCTTGTCAGCATCTAATTTCCTTCTTGTGCCAAGCATGGATGGCATCTGTGGTGGCATGCAGAGAGGATGACTGAGACCTATCCTCGGTTAACTGATTTCCTTTTGTGCTTTTGCACTGATCTGGGTATCACAAATGTGTATGCAAGCTTTCCTGCAAAGCAGCTCTCAGTGGGAATTTTGCTGGTTATCTCCAAAGTTTGAGAGACAATCATATGGTTACTGGGATTGGATTAAAAAGGGGGTACAGAGGAGAAGTTACAAAGGCATGATAACCTAACACTTCTGTGGTTGTATTTATGAAGTGAGTGAATGAGAATTTGTTGTAGAGTTGGGTGCTTCAGTGTTGGTCTTAAGGCTTTTCTATGTGCAATATTTTTTTGGTTCAATAATCTTTTAAACCTTCATTGTATTATATGTGTGTATGTGTGCATTTTTGCAAAATTTTGAGTTGAGATAACCACCATCTAAAAAACATTGATGCAGCCCCTGATATAAATAACCTAAGTGAGGAGATCTCCTCTGAGTGAGATCTGCCGACACAGCTTGCAGTGTAGCATACGAGTATGTTAGTTTGTCTCCCAAGTGTAATGTAGTTGCATCAGGTTGACTTTGAATAATATACCCTGCYTCTCAGCTAGACTGCTCCAAAATTTGCATACAGCTTAGGCACTCTGCCCTGTTATAAATGAAGACAACTCAGTGTCTTACCTTAGTATCATCTACGYGTTGAGTTGCTAGTAGTCCTTTCCTGCTGTTTATAGGCCTACCTCAGAATTTACTTGCAGAAGAGACTTCATATTTTTATCATTCTTGGATTGGATTCAGTCAAAATGTAAAATTATGCAGTTTTTGGTTACTAAAAGCAAAGTCTAATGAACACATAATGGGGCTGGGARAAAGAACTCTGGAGTCAGTGCATACTGATTCTCCACTTGACTTTGCATAACTCTCCTCTGATTATTGTTTTAACCAACACAGTCACCTTAAAAGATCAGAAAAGTGTATTATGGATTAGCCAGTACTTCTGTTTTGAAAGTAGAGAGGGCAATATAAGTGCTAATTATTGTACAGAAGCTAAATACAGTTTTAATATTAGAAGACAACCTGATTGGAATTAAGAAACTTGTAATAGAGTAACCCAAGTAGAGGGGATGTGTCCATAGTATGATGGAAATAACCACTACAGAGGAAAAATGGAGTATCTTGAGCATTCCAACTCCCTTATTCTGTCTTGTTTGTGCATTCCCTATAAATTTTTTATTTCAGCTAAAAGAGACAAAATTGCATGAACTAAGTGTTACAAGTGACTGTCTGGAATTAGGTTAAAATATTAGGAATGAAGCAAAGAGACTGCATTACCATCATCTGCTCTGGGCTACTGAAACCACATTCCAGTGGGTGGATAGAGACAGGATTGGCTGGAGCCCAGTCTTCCCTTCCAAGCTTTGTTCAGACCTCAATTAGAATTGAAGCCATCTGGTTTCTGTTTAAATCCTTTGTTAATGGGGATTTATGGATTTTTACTAAATGAACTTTTACACATGCTCATCTAGTTTTCTCAGAAGTTTTCATCTGCCAAATGAAACATTTCACTTCAAAAATCATAGGAGTTTGGGAAACTCCATTTAATCAATTTAAAAGGGCCGGTGTGGTAACTTGTGAGTGATAAAGTTTGGGTACATCATCCCCATATTTTCTTCTCCAGGACTGGTGGTCACTTATCCCAGGATGTGCCGTAGGCAGGAGCTCATAAGATGCATTACTTTCTGGCCTACAGAGTAGAATAAAGGAGTAGGACCACAACAGTAGTATTTTTCCGAATAAGCATGTTTTGAATTGGGGCCAATAAATGAATGTTTTATGAGGACTAAAAGAGACAAAGCAGCTATGGTCAASTCTTCCTTTCGAAAAGGGGTTGCAGATTGCTGCCATTATGAAACCAGCCCAGTTTACTTTCTAAAAGTTATATTTCATTTCCTGGTATACTTCTGGTTCACATCTTTCTATAGTGTTTCAAAATAAACCYTTAGCTGTCAAAAGAGGAATGTGAAAAATCTAAGACTGTTAAAAAGGTAGACAATATTACAGGTGTTACTTTTTTACATTACAGTCAAACCTATCATTTATAAATGAGCACAAAAAATTGATATATTTATTAAACGTGTCTATGTTACCCTCCATCTAAACAAGGAGACRTGAAGGTAGCGGCTTTGTTCATGTTACTGAAATCTTACTCAGAGTGAAAACTGCTGAGYGTGCCTTCCTGCACTGGGTGTCATGTGGCACTCGCCTCACCAGGACGTTATGCTAAAAGCCCATATCCAGATGGTTATGCCTAATGCTATCTTTTTGAAGATTCAAAGACAGTCAATAGGAAGTGCTACGCACAGGGAAGCAGATAAGACTTTAGGCTGTCAAAATCTGGGCCCAAAAGCAGTAACAGAATAGTTGCTGTTTCTGTTCTGTCTGGATGAAGGTCCAGRTGTGATCCTGTGCTGTGTGTTAAGATGGATCTTATGGCATTAGAGTAATAAAAAACCTACTAGAAAAATCTRTTATTTACTGCTAATGTAACTGCTCTGAATCTTGCAAGAGTTTTAATTTTGGTTAAGAAAATAAAAGAATACTGCATTGTCACTTATGGAGGTTGCCTTCTGTACCTACCATGAATCCCTAGCTTTCCTCTCAGGAGAGTTTTTGTCTTTGAAATCTCAAAATATTTTTGGCTTAGCCAAGAGTAAAAAATCGCATTAAATGTTTCTCAGCAACTCTTACCACATTTATGGGTGTTATCTCTTTTAGCATTTCTAGATCTGGAGAACAATGAGGTGAGATGAATAGTTGATACTGGGACCCTAATGGCAGACACTGAGCCACAACAGGTTCATAAACTTGACCTAGGTTTTTTTCTTCTTTTTTTTTATTAATTCTACTGAGAGTAAAAACAATGACTGCTGATTGCTTTTTACACTGATTCTACATTCTCTCTTCACTCTCTATATTGTTTCTAAGCTTGAAAAGTCAATCATATTTAAATTGCTTGCATCAGTATAGTAAATAAAATGGCAATTACTGAGCAACCTGCTTTCCAGCATAAAAAGTGATTTATGGCTGCAGTAGGAAAAGTATTAAAATTCTGTCGCTGAAATTAAAAATATAATGACTGGAAAACCAAGTATGAGCTCAAAGGAAGTTGTAAAGCTTCCAAATAACTGATGACTAGCACCAATAAAATAGTGGCTAGCATTAAAAAAAAAAAAAAAAAAAAAAAAAAAAAAAAAAAAAAAAAAAAAGTAGGGAAATTTATTCAGAAAGAAAATATGATTTAGATTCTTTAATGTTATGGATTCCTAACAGTGTACAGGAAAGAGTGAAATGTTCAATTTTCAATACTTATTTCCAGGGCAAAACTCTAACATAACCATTTGCAAAGTTAGTCCTGGCTAAGTGCTTACACAAATGACAAATTTTACACTGGGCCRTGTAAACCAAGCTGGGTTAAAGCATAGAAGGAGTAGGCAGTAGGCTAGGGCTGCAGACTGAAAGGGTGGCAAAATAGCAATGATCCTTCTGCCTGTTTTGCCTGTACTGGAGCCTTGGAAAGCCATGTGAGGTGGCTTCCCACCTCTCCTCAGTGGGAAGGGTCAGCCTGGCTCTCCGAGGTTCTCCCCTTTCCTCTCCACCCCAGCTCTACCCCTTCTCTCTCGCTCTCTCTCTCCTTCTTGTTACTGAAGTGACCCAGCCTCTCCTTCCTGGGGTGGAATAGATCGCTTTTGCCAGCACTTCAAAGGAGCCTTGAACTGGCTTTGTGGTCTCCAGTCTTGCAATATGATTCTTAGCAGAAAGAAGCGTGCTGTGAGAGGTTTTTTCTTCCAAGCCCAAAGAGGTGCTTTCTCATATTTTCCTTGTTTCCCCACAGATTTTCACTCTCAGTTCATGGTCTGTTGTGGCAATGACAGCAGAAGAGGGCTACTTGACCTCGTGGTTAAAGCATAAGATTGACAACCAGGCATCGTGGGTTCTTCTTAACTCTACCACATACATTTGCGTTGCTTATCAACTTTTTCTTTTTTTTTTCTTTTTTCTATTATTTTTCTTTGCCTTTTTTCCTCTAGGTTCTTCTATTGTTATGGTATTGCAGACCGCTTTGGTTCTTTATATGGTGTTGTTTGTAAAACGGGGTGTGACGTAGCAAGGCATAACGGAGCATGATAATAAGAAYGCTGTGAAATTCAATGAGAGCCCTGTTCAGCACTTCCCATTCACCAAAGCATCCCTTCTGAGTTCACTGGGTCTTGAAGCCAGTGGGAGTTTTAGTGAGTAAGGTGCAAAAACAGGCTCTTTGATATGGCTTAATGCTGAGATACATTTTGTGACTTCAGTGGAAGCTGTGCATGTCCAATAATTGTCATATCAGTCCATTATCATTTGTAAAGTGCTTTGAGATCTTCTGGGGACCAGGCTGTTATACAAGCTTTAGTATGCACTGCCATGAGTGAGATGATTTTGTGTTTAGACTTAACTAATGGTTGTGAGCACCATGGTTAGTAATGTGTTTTGGGGACAGGAATCATGCATTAAGTATAATTAAATGAGAATAATTCATTATTTTAGGAGTTTTACTTATTTTCATGCTTTGAGGTAATTGTGTGCAATTTTCAAAAATCCCTCTGTGACTTCAGTAATGCATAAGGCCCCTAAGTCTTTTTATTTGATGTGACTTGGGGGTTCTAAGTCACTTAACTTACACATAAATGTTTTCTATGTGTTTGCCAGGCAATAGTGACCAATGCCTGGAAGAACCACAAGTGGTTCTACAGTAAGTTGAGTTTCAATGCCAAAATCCAGAATATCACTTCATTTGTGTATGAAGAGTGGAAAGTATTACTCAGATCAACATAACTTATTCGTTAAACTAATTTTTTGAGAATTTACAAATAAACATACTTATAAAACAGCTTAATTAACAGGTCTCTTAAATTATTCAGTACTTGAAGTCAGATTTTTTTGAGTGCCTTCTTCAACAGAGGTTGTCATGTAATATTTTCCTTCAGAGATTTCCATGAAGAATTTTCTTCTTCAGAAAATGGATGCAATGTTTTCAATAGATCTGATGCCAAAGGCATGCTGCCTCCTTTTTCCTAATGGCCATCAACTGCCATTGTTCTCAGGCAGCTGTTTTCRTATTTCCAACTCTTAAATACACTTGATTTTCTTGCCAGTATAACCAGATCTGTAAACTTTCTAGGTTTGTAAATCTTGCTTGGGGCTAAATATATATCCTTGTGATGTATTTTTGCCTTAAATTATTGATATGTATGTTCAATTGTAACTCTATCTTAATGCAGTTTTTGTCTGGGAATTATTATATAATGATATTCAAGAATTCCTCAAATGCCTTTTGTGTAAGAAATTTAGATATTAAATAGTGAGATAAATTTCTAGAGTATTCTTTGCATTCTTACTGACTGTGGAGATTTACTTCTTCATGTCTGTGATAAAGGTTGCTGGGGCTTGTGTAGCTTTCATTTAAGGGTCAGTATTTTAATGAACTTAGCATGTGGTATTCCTGTTGCTAAAGTCCTTAGAAGACCCACTTACAGACATCAGTAAGTCATTGTGAAAACACAGAATAAAAAGAGTCTGGGTGTTCCTGAGAGCTGATGAAAAGCCCTAAATGGAAAAAGACAAAGGAAAATCCAAAGGAAACAGGGAAGTAAGATTGGTCAAAATGACAAGGTGGGAGCCTAACTATGGCAGGTTTTCCTGGAAGTATCAGAGCAAAAGGATAAGGTTTTGAAGAACAATGAAAATAATGTATGGATATTTCCAAATTGCTCCTTGTAAGTGTTAATGGACCCTTGAAAGAAAGTTTGAGGGACGTATTTGAACATTTGGCAGGTAGATATCAGGGACCCTGCATCATGGGCCAAATGTAGGTAGGAGAGTCCTCTAGATACATCCAGAGGCTTACCTAGCACCCAGACTATAATTACTATTAATTAATTAATAGTAATTAATTATATACTAATAAATATACTTAATTAATGTAAGTATAGAGGTCTTGCTGTGCAAGCAAGTGAGGTTTGATGCACCAGGTGGGGAAGTGCAGAGGGGAGACGTGGCCTGACCGCCAGCACGTGGGTGCTTTTCACAGAGCAACAATCCAAAAGGATGTGGTTGCTTTTGTCTAGGCTGTCGGGCTGTGGGATAGGCACGTGAACATCATCCTGCCCAAAATACAACCTGGTGCAAGTGCGTATGAAAATTTTCCAGTGTAAGTTTATCCAAGTAACAGTCTTTCACAATACCCACAGGAGCTGGACACGCTAGCAGTGTTGCATGACCAAATGCAAGTGAACACATACACACACACGTAGATCTTTCCCAGTCCTCTGTCTTTTTCTCTGCTTTCTCCTGATTTTTTTCTTCTAAACTCTCTGAAGTAATTTCTTTTTATGCTGTGAAAACATTGGATCATTCAAATCAGCATTGTAAAGGCTTTTGTTGAAGCATATAAAAGTTTTACAGTCAAGGCTCATATTTGAATTTGATAATAACAACGAAGAGAAATTAAAAGTAAGTCAACATACATGAACATGAGTTATGTTAACCTGCTATAACCCAGTTCCAGAGTCACTGTTAATATTATCTTCAGCCTTACAGATCGCTTCTGCAAACTGCAGTTTGGAGATAAACCATGGGATTGCAAGGGTTTTCTGGTGGCATTTTCTGATGGATTGCTTGTAATGTTTTTGGTCACAGGAAGGTATTTTAAAATACAAATATTAACTTTCAGCATATTCTGAGCAATAAATAAATAAGATTAATACATAATATGCAATTATTTCTTAGGCTTTCTTAATCAGTAAAATTAAATTTGTCTTTTCCTCTTAATTAATCTAAAATTATTTATAATATAGTAAATACACTCACATTTCTTTCTCTCCTGACTGTGAATTTTTAATGCACAACAAACAATATTGAGTAAAGTTCAAAACGAGTCCTTCTACTCATCATATTATGGAATAGCAGAGCCTACACAATTAGTAATCAGCAGGAGCCTGATAAGAAAATACAAAACTATTACTTCTCATATCTCGAAGTATTTGTACAAGAGCTCTGCAGAAACTTGCTTTATCTGTTACTTGTACTATGTTTCAATTATTTTTGTCCAAACAAACAAAAAAGCAGCTTGTAACAATAGGGTGATAATGAAAAGTAAATGAAAAAGATATGTTCATGACCACTTGAACAAAAAAGAAAAAGGAAAATACAAAAACAAAATTKATTTTATTTAGGTTTTGGTTGAAAATAATGAAATGAATAACTTTATTCTGAATCCTTCAGTTTCATAAATAGGTTTATTTTCCTTGAGAGTCTTCTTGATTTTACCACTGAGAAGCACAAAGATTTTCAGGCTGAGCATGTTTCAAAATATTCTTTTATATTTTGCCTTTCAAATTTTAGTCTGACTAGCAGAGACCTTTAACTAAGATGAAACTCCTAAGAGAGGGGCAGAATTTTTCAGTGATTCCAGAGAAACTGATTTAGAAGCTTAGAGAAAACAAAACAAAAAACTCCCTTCCTACAGGTTGTTTTGACAACCTAAAACACTGCTGAAAAGATATAATTCAGTCTGACACACCGTGAGAYTGTATAACTTCATCCATAGTGATGGGCATACCTGTCATCCCAAGGATGGGTTCTCTTAATATTATTCAGATTTCTGAACAGATTTCTCCAAACCAGTTAGATTTGGTTATTGTGATTTAATTACTGCATTGGTTAGTGCAAAAAGGCCACCCTGCTGTACCTCTGGTCTCCAGCGTGTATCTCACTTCATGCTGCAGGAATAAGCTAAATAGGAATAATAAATAACACGCTGAAAAGCGGTTACAGTTCTGCATTGCACACGGCGAATCCTCTGTGCCTCCTGAGAAATCTTTTGTTAAAGAATGCGTTTTACTTGATCACTAGATTTCACCACCTTATGGTACAATATTGTGGCAAGAAGGAGTTGATGTTATTGTATTTTTTGTACAAGTCTGACAGGTAGATCGTAGGCTACGTCTAGGAGAGTTGTGACAGTGGTCAGCGTCTGGAAAGCAATCCGCAGTCTGTGCCTCTGAATGGCCTCACGAAYACAAAAAGCATCACAAAAAGCTGTGGAGATAGAAATTAGAGGACTCTGATAACTAATTTTAAAAATATTCTCCCCCTCCCCGTTCAATGAATTCCTGAGACGTTGAATAAAATGTACAATCATAATTTTCTTTTGCAGAACTTCCAATAACTGTGTKTATACACATGACTACATAATGAGTATGTGTATTTTTATACCAACATACATGAGCTAAGAAAGAGCATATCACTGTGAAATCAGCATTCATAGAGACAAAGCAGAGACAAAGCACAACAACATGYAAGGCAACATGTATATCATTCTGACAATTAATATAATTAGCATTAACTGAGGATCTTTGTTGCTGTTTTCCACACTCTCAAAGAGTCTTTTTATCTCTAATCTGTCTTCTAGGGAAGACAGCATAAAAGGAGTAGCTTTTGTTAGCTTCAGATCTACACTTGATCATGCCCATGGTTTTTCTGGAAGTCTAGCAAGAACTTCCTTTCTCAAGCAAAACTGTGGCCCTCCGACAGCGGGCCAATTTTGCTAGGAGCTCAAGTTCTGAACTTAAGTGTTTAGGATGTGAAGCCGTATGCCGATAGGGACTTAAAGCCTTGCAGGATCATGCTCCACGTGACCATGGTTCATGGTGGGACTTAAACCATTTGGTTCCTCTAATGTCTTTCTAGGTTCAGTGCAGTTTTGGCAAGCAAAGTCGTGCCGTGTAGTGCTGCGGAAAGGCACTGCTTTAAATTTGAAAGTGAGGCCTCTAGTAAAGATCCAATTCCCTACATGTCTTAAGCAACAAAAACATACTTTCTCCAGTTTTCACAATGTCCAGGCAGATTTCAAACAATTTTTGTCATTAACATACTCAGAGGTAATTCTGTATAGGTATAGTCCTAACTCTGTACTAATGAAGAACATAGGGCTATGTTAAGTGTTAAATTGATACTATGGTCAAATGATACTGTGTCCCTGGCACAGTTTTTTGGCATGGACCAAGTGTTACCTTTGCAAACAAGCCTCAGCCATAGTCCAGGTATTCACCCAAAACAAATGCCATTGACAAGTTTGTTTTAATTATGGCCTACATATTTTAGCCTTATGGACATGTATCAGTTGGTCTAAAAGCCATTAAACAGTCCCTGGATCAGTATCTCWGGTAAATATAGCCACAGAGTCCTTTCCTAGAGACACTGACTTGCACGAGTCACCCTGGTAGTTGGATTTGTATGACATCTCTGTTATCTTTTCTTAATAACAAAATAATAACATTGTTTCTGATTCCAGTTATGAGTTTGAGATTTAAATCAGTATTTATCTTGGGGAGAGAAAAAATAATAAAGAAAAAGACTAGGATGGCCAAAAGCAGCCTTCTTTTGTTATTTTTATCTCACATTTGTTTCTTTTTGTCTCTGTTTTCCTAATGTTCCCCTCTGTCACTAATATTTTTTTGCTGTTTTTGAGTCTCTGTTAAGTCACTGGCCTATTATTCTTTTAAAACAATTGCTTTTTAGAGTGCCTGACATTTAAGAAACAATCACAAAATCGTGACCTAAAAATAATTTTTATTCTAAAGAACACTTTGATCTTTTTCTAGCCCTGGTACTTTACAAAATCCAATTAATTTTCCCAGTGTGATTCCCTTTAGCCAAAGTGATCAATGAGTATAGAATAATTGTTTTACTTATTGACCAGAAGCTGACTAATTCACTGTCTGTTTCTCATGCTTTTACCAACATTTGTTAATGTTTGAGTTGTGGCTGCTACAGCRGATGTTTACTTACTTATAAGAGAATTTTTTTAGCAGCTTAGTTTCATAATTTTATAAAAACAATTTAAATGTCAGAGCATACTTGAATTGACATTCTATATATTACTTTGGAATTTTTTTCTGTCAATATTATTTTGTGGATTACTTTGAAAAGGAATTTATTACTGCTTATCAAGATGAGATCAATATCACATTTTATAAGAATTCTGTTTCTAGATGCCGTATGACTGGTCTTGCCTTTATTTTCTTCCTATTTCCTCTCCAGTTTTCATTTCCGTCTCCTTTATTTAGTATCCTGATTTTTATACTGAATTATAAAAGGATGGCTTTATAGTATGTCTTTAGTGTAGTGTTTATTGCATTGGCCTTGATATCCTCTGTTATTTAAATCTGGAGGATTTTAATCTCAGGAATGGATCATCTGAATTCTTGAATGGACCTTTTATAAATAACACAGTYCTCTCTGTTCATCCTTGAGCCTACTGTTAATTCAGTATTTTTAAATTAGGCTTGATGCGCCTGTCTTTTACTGAGAGTGGAATCCAAAGGAAATAGCAGAAATGCCAAGAATTTGACAGCACTGACAGGACAGCACCTTGGTCCAGTCCTGAGCAGAGCCCAGCAGAGATGCTCAGCAGAGAAGAGCCCTGACCCTTAACAGTCCTGCTCAGGTCTGCCTGTTCCCTGAGCATCCAAAGCACTGGTTTGATATTAAATTCATTTGGTTGCTCAGTGGCACATACTGCTACATTTTGGGTTTTTTTTGTTTTAATTCTGCTCAGGTTCCGTTTTATGTATCCTCTCTTTACTTCTAAAATTTACTATTTTTATTTACTTYGTGTTTGACTCATTTCAGCGTCTTAAACCTATTGGTAAGCACCTGACCAAAACTTTTAGGGAAGGTCTTTATTCATGTCKAATCTTACTTCTTGATTTCAAACCATGACCTCTATTCTATACCGTAGTCTAAGCAAGAATTGTTTTCTCTCTAGTCATCCTTTACAATTTTTTGTATAAATAAGCAGTCCTTAGTTACATTTTCAAGTAGCTTCTTTGATGTATTGYTTCTGCTTAATCTCTCTATCCAATGTCTAGCTAGTTCAACATCTCCATTACTCTTAATTTGTTTGTTTTTCATCATAGTGCTCTAAGAAAGGGTTTTATTATTACTTACACGATATTACTTTCTCTTATAATGAGAAAAGAGACAGTAGTTGATAACTTTTCACTGGAACAGGTTTTTGTCAAAAAATGCTGTTTGCACCAAATTGACTCTGAAAAATCCTCTGAGAGAAAYTGGAAATTAGGGATGTCACTGTTACTTGCGTGAGTCAGAACTTAGAGCTCCCAATTCTCATACCATCACTCTCTACTCAGGGTAATCTGTTCCTGAGAGYTCACAGTTTGAGTGGCTTCAGCAGTTTTCAGGATCAAACCTAGCAGTGGAGAAAGTGGAGTGTTTTTTTCTTAATTTCTATTCCATCTCAATTTGAGAGAATTTTGCCTTAAAAAAACTTTTCTTAGCATGATTATGCTTTTGACAGAGCTTTTATGAATCAATCTATATTAAAAGTAATTATATTACTTTCAAGCAAGCCCCTCCATCCTAGGACAATATGCAATTATAATATTGATGGGGCAGAGCTCAGCAATTCCTGCTGTCTCCTAACCAGTGCTAGAGCGTGTGCTGCGTGGGGTGCTAACAGAGAGCCTTTCTGACTAGTGCACTGTGATTTATGCCCTRTATTAATTCTGGACACTTATGCTGTACATGCATATGTAATCTCTGTGCCTCAGCCYCTACTCAGCTAAAGACTTATTTCACCTCTCTTCTGTCCTGTTCTCTTTACCTCCTATTCAAAAATTTATGCTTCAAYTTCTTTTCTTTTTTTCCTACTTTGGAACAGTCTTCCACCATGTGTTTGTGGTTGCCAGCTGTCTTGCAGTTTAACTCCCTCCCCCTGCTCTGTCTATTGATTCTTCTGTTAAGATGTATCCCAGCAGGCTGCATCTGTTTCCGAAGGGATTCTTAATGCCATGCAAACCTCTTCTGAATGCATCCAGTTGAGAACGATCCAGACAAAACAGACCTGCTGTGGCAGAAGGATGGACTGGTTGAATTATCAGCTCCAGGATTCTTCTCCTTGTGTCCAAGGTCTGTGGTCCCCAGTGTGTGACCTGCTCTCTGACATTAAGAGTGACATTGATTGCATTTCTGCACATACTATCTCAAAGCTCAAATAAAAGTCAATTTAATTCAAGTTGAATTTGAATTTAACAGACGCAGTAGCTGCTCTCTCCATCTCCTCCATCTGGAGCTTGCCCCTTTTTAAATAAAAGAACATCTCCAGTACTGACCAACAACCCACTTACCCTTTCTACTGTTTAATGGCATCATTTAAATACTCTGATGGCTGTTGAACCAGAATTTGGCTCAGCACTGTGTAAACAAATGATTTAGTGCCATTCCCAGCCACTGCAGTCTCACAGCCTAGCGCCTACACAGACTGCCACTGGCAAAGGAAGGATGAGTAAAGCCAGGGCAACGTGCAGCAGCCATGGGAAAGGTGGTAATGAGTCACAGGTTGTTGCACCCACTATGTACTGAAAAATGACTAGCTCTTAAATAAAATTTCAAAGTTGTATGATAAGTACGCCTTTTGTTCAAATTGCTTGGCAACAGAGCATTTGACCTCTGTTTAAATTGTATGATCCACAAGGCATGTGCTTGGGGGCAGATTTCTCTTGTGAGCCTGGCAGGTGCAGACTGATCCCTGCTCTGCCCTGGGGCCTGCCTCTGTGACAAGATGTTACTATCTTCAGCCTTCCTGCAGAATTTTTGTGGTCTTAAATTTGTAGCTGAGGCTCAGTTGCAGTCCTGCTGATTGGCGTCTGTCACATATGTTGAGACAACACGTCTCACAAATGTTATTAGTCTCTGCTTTTCTGGGGTGGACTTTCTTCTGTTCTGGGCCACAAATCCGGCTTCAACATTGAAATTCTGTACTGTTCTTTTTTCCTTTTTTTTTTTTTTTTTTTTTTTTTTTTTTTTACAGCCTAGAGAACAGAGCCTATACGTAAGAAATAATAAAGACTATGAGGAAAAGGCAACAAACAAATGAGTGTGTTCAGGTCAGGTTTCCTGGCAGTGTTMATGACTGGGCTCATTGCTTTATCTAGATCCTTATTAGCTCTGCCCTGTTGCTCACTCTCTTTTCTGCCGTTGTGGCCTCAGCCTAGTGCAGCGATGCTGCGTCTCATTACGCAGCCTCCGCTGATGCTTCTTTCATTGTGCGGAAGCTCTCACGTTTGCAGGAATCATTTTGGAGAGGGGATACGTGGCTTGATTCTCCTTCTGAGGGGAACCAGATTTTCCTTATTGACAACCAAGACTGTGTCACTGCTCAGTCACCTCAACTCTCTGAATTTGCTTCTGCTTTTTTTCAAAACCGGGGTCCTTTTCCACCGATTAACACAGTGCAGATTGCACTCTCCTTGTGAGGCATAATGCTATCCTCAAATCACTTTTCAGAGCAGGAGCTGTCTGATTAAAGCATTTGCCTTTGCAGCTGTGGTAAGGCTGCGGGACAGAGGGAGAAGAGASGCCTGCCCTCCTGCAGAGCCTCCATCCTTTCCCATCACCAGGTGTACGGTACTCTGGTACCACCCTTCCCTTTGGTGCAGGGTGGCTTCACCCTCTTACCCTCCTGAGATCAGGTTTCCGAGCGTTACCCAACCCCACAGGCCAGCACTGCGGTTACCACATTTCCAGCAGAAGTGTGGTAAATCATTTAATTCACAAACTGGCTCTTTGGGGAAATAGACCTTCTCAGAGATGTTGTGCTGTCTGAACAGACATATTTTGTTAGACTGTTGTCTCAGGATCTATTTGTTTACCAAGAAGGAACRGGGAAATTGGTACAAGCGGGGAGGGTTTTTTATTCTGCAAATGGCAATTTTTATCTAATGAAAATCACTTTGTTTTTTTAAACAATTCTGAACCTTATTATTGTGATTCTGCTTTTAAAAATCTTCATGCGATTTATGAACTCAATCTCCCGTTCAGGTAACAGAGCTGCACAAACATTCAGTTAATATCAGCAGTGGGAGGTTACCCCACCCCACAGGGAACATTGACCAGTCACAGTCGGATGGCAGCTCACCTAGTGTCAGCAGTGGGTGCATCCCAGCAGCGAGACCTAATAACCAGGTGGAGGTACCTGCTATTTTGGTAGCAAGAGCACTGCTCTAAGGCAGAGGAGCCCTRCGAAAGGGAGGTTTTACTGACTCACCAGTCTCCTTGACACTGCAGAAACAGGCAAGTGATGATGGTAGGCTGGATGTGGGCYTGTTCACTCTACTGTCAAGATGATAATAAGACTCTAAGTCAGCAGGAGCAATTTAGAAGCAAAAGGCATTAGAGCTCATTATTAACTCCCTGAGGGGTCCAGCTCCTAATCCAGCTGCCTCCTCTCAAAATTTTCAGTCATATGAATATGGGTGATAACTGGAAAGCCATGCAAGATGTYGTCAAGAAGTTGTATTGTTCTCCCATAGTCATGCAAAACCTTTTCGTCGCTGCCTTGTGTTTGCGCTAGCAAGKGGTTTGCATACTCAGCTGTCTAAGCACTATGAAAACCCACTTAGATGGGTTGAGGGCTTTACAAGAAACATTTTAGATTAAAATTAAAAAGATTAAAAAAAAGTAGTCATAGCAAGGTAACTCTGTTGAAAGGGATTAAACTCTGTTGAAAGGGATTAAGGAATAATAGGCAACAGAGTGCTATGGCTTGAATGTATAATTGTCTTTTGATCACTATCAGTATCTGTCATCTTCAAACTGAGACAAAATCACACTGCTGTCCACAGGGAAAATAAGACACAGCAACAGCGCGCTAAAGAATACATAGTGGCAATATCTCTAAACAGAAAACMAAAMATTTTTTTTTWAAAAAAWAAAAGGCTGTACAAGGTCTGGTAGATGTTGTGTGCATACTTTTTTATTTAGTTAAATATGATGGAGACTGTTCTTGACAGAAGAGTGCATTGGGATACTGATCCCTTCTACCAGTCAAGACAAGAAGCTAAGAAATTGGAAGGTTTGGGGGAGAAGGGTTTTAAAGAAGGGTTGTGTAATTTTCATTGCTGGTTTTAAGATACAGAAAACACCTTTCCATCTCAGGAGCATCCGAAGTTCTCCTTAATCTCAGTAGCCTTTTTGTCTTGTGTGCAAGTTTTAATTTAGAAATGGGACATCAGTGCATCTCTCCCTGATTCTGCTGCAGCTATATACAGGATTTGTAGGTTTGTAGTCCTTGTTCTCARTGTGGAGCAAATAAATGGGCGCAGTATAAGGATCTGTAAAATATGTACTGTCACATCATAGCTGCATGCGTTTGTTTGGTGTTGTTTGTTTTGTTTTACGGCTGGTATGTAGAGACCACTATTTAGTTTTTCTTCTAGAAAGCTCACTCTGATTCTCTTCTGACAAATTTGTGGTTTCTGGGACTTGCATACCCTACATGCAAGGTAACAAGTTGTATTATGTGTGTATCTGTGTATAGTAYAAGATTAGGGTATGACATACAAAGGAAATAAGGACTGAAAAATTTATGGCATTGTAGAGGATTGCACATGAATTACGTTTAGCCAGAGTTCAAAGTATAAGACAGCTGAAAGTGAGTTTTAAGATTGGAGAATGSTGTTGATTTTTTTTCATAATGGTTCTATTTCAGTAAAGGAGAAACAGTTACGATCTACCAGCCATTTCCAGTACATCAGCAATGTTGCTATTTACTTCAGGAACTATACAACTGGATAAAATTTCTGCTAAACTTCAGGAGGATATTTTTAAGTCTTTTGATAAAAGTTTGCATTAGACTTAATAATTCATTATTTCACTAATGGTACAAAACTGTCTCTAGACAAATCTCTTCAAGACTTATCTTAGCAACAATATATTATTTTTACATCAGTTCCTAGAGTAAGAAAGTTTTTTTCAAACTAGCTTTCCAGTCTATATGAATTCAAGAAATTWTCTGGGCAATTAAGGCATTTGGTGATACTCTGATCAAAGTCTCAAAAAGTACTTTTTATTTTGCACTGCTGTACATTTCTTAGCTTTTGTTGATGTGCCAACTAAATGAATTCAAAATATCAAATATATGAGATCAGAAATGGGCTTGCATAATTCCATAAACATTTTAAAGTAAATGTTTTGACATAAAACAAGGAGTCTCAGAAATCTGATTTCTTGCCATTTATAATTTACAGTAGGAGATGTTTTCCATACTGACTTTTGAACATCTTGATATATCCAGACTTTTGATTGAAAATTAATTATTAATTTCCCTTAAAATGCTGCTTTCTGTGCTGTATTTTCTGATCACATTGATTTTTATTTTGTTTGGGGCCACTAAGAATTGACTAACTTGTACTTGACCTCTCCATCTTCAATCGATTTGGCCTGTTTTTTTCTGTGTTCTGTATGGGACTTGGCTGGAAACAAGGACATTCAATATAAGGAAAGTCTGAGGTTGTAGAACAAGATGTGCAACTGAAATCCCTATTTAGAAGAACAWTTTTTGTCTTAGTCACGTTGCTTATATTTGGCCTTTCACATACTCTGAATGCAAGTATCTGGTCTGTACACCCTTGAAACTTTGTATGGCAGTTCAAAAGAGGAGTTTGAGAGGCAATTTCTTACAATAAGCAATATTTGGRAGTGTGAGTGGTTATCAGTAGATATTTTAAGCAGAAAAATAACCCTTCTAAAATGGTTAAAGTAATTCTTACTGTGCATCAGGGTGAAAAAAAATGGACTGGTAAGCCAGCTACATTACTGGAAAAGAAACTTGACTCCACTATACATTAAAGTTGTAAAAAGAGGTCTCAGATCTGTGGTTGTATTAAGTAAGCACATTTCCAAGGAGTGTGATAGGAGCAAAGGAGATGTTATCCCTTTAGCCCTTTGTGGTACAGTATGTGCTCTGGGTCATAAGAAGCTACACCACTTCTCCTTAACATCTTAGCATCTCCGGTACCAATAATAGAGAAACTTGCCAAGARAAAGCACTTATATTAGAAAAGGAAAGAGAGACTTGTCACAACAAGAAAAAGGCAGCTTAGATTTGATCCAAAATATTTCGAAATCTAATTTTTTTTTGATAATGTAATGCATGGTTTTGACGCAAAATCATGATCCGCAGATACAAGTTCATGAGCTTCGGTGTTCCTTTTCAGCACATTATCACTGTAACATCATACATATTTTGGAATATTTTGTAAGAAGGTGCTTTTTGGGTGAAAGGTTGAAAGTAGTGAAAGGAAAGCTCAAATAAATAGTTGCTTCATGATAAAACAAGTACTCCAGGATTATGCAACTCAGCTACAATGGCAATACAACCATACAATACAATACAACATGTTGCCATTATATAAAGCATAAAGAGTTACATGCAAATAAAATAATTTGAATAAAAGTAGATGGACATGAGTCCTAGGAGAATGAATTTAGCAGCATGAAAGAAAAAAAAAGTCTTCAAACTGAAAATAAAGTTAGTTAAAAAACAAAACTCGGTATTATAAAAAACTGAAAACACTGCTAGAGATGGTAATGACAATTTGTCTAAAAAAAAAGAGAGAATTGCTGAAATAGTCAGCCACTTTTTTCCTCTAACACTTAATAAAAAGAAGGAACTGCAGAAACCAATATTCAATTTCCGTGTGTGAAAAGACAGAAGGAAATTAGTATCCAAGCAGAATCAATAAGAAATAAGAATAGTGAAAAATTTTTCAACTGCAAAACTAAACAAAGCTTATCATTAAAAAATCTAAAAATGAGATGAATTAGAAATATATTTGTAAATTGGTAAGAATCTCTTTAAGAGATAGGGAGATATTTGAGTTCCTCAGCTAAAATCTTGGATCTTAAACTTTGGGAAACTCAAAAMATCCAAATTATTCAGTTTGCAATCACCTGAAAAATGAGYGATAAAAGGAAAGAGCAAAACTCAGTGGTATGAAGGGCAAAGTAACTTTAAAAGTAGAGTGCTAATTAGAAACTATATTTTGTTTAATTTGAAAGAATTATTCACAAAATATAAATTATGCTGATTGGAACAATTTTGTTTAAGTAGTAGCAGGATGACTGAATGGTGGCATTGAGAATATAAAAATCTCTGGACTATACACAGAGTCAACATGTTAAATATACATAGGGGCAAAAAGATAAAGTTCCTGAACAYGAGGGAGAGCAGAAAATAAGTAGTGAGTGATTTTTAAGTCATACAACACTCTCCTCAGCAAGTAAAATACTTAGTGCGTTACTGAACAGATTGAAAACAAATATAAGTAGGAAAGCACTCAGATACATTACAGGAGCAGAAAATAACTGAGGAATCCTTCAAAACAGAGGAAGGACAGCATTTGCAAGATGAGTAATATAGAATATGGCAGTAGTTCTGAGAATGTCTTGAAATAAAAAAATGACTTAAGCATTTTATTTATGTATTTTATTTACTTGCAACTGTGGAAGAATGAAAGGAGATGGTTTTCCTAACAAAATTAATTCAGAGTCTCAGCTTCACATAAAAAGACCAACAGAAACTGTCATCTCAGATGAGACCTGTGTTCTCATCTGGTATCAGAGTGGTATGTAGAGGGAAGATATTAGGACTCTGTTTTCCAACTCTGTTGGACATGGCATGTTGGGCTTTCTTTAGGAATAATGTCATGACACCAGAGGCATAAGAGCAGCAAAGAAAATTAATACATTTCTCTAACTTCATTCTCCAGGCCAAATGTAAAGGTAGTAGATAAAAACTGTTATAAAAGATGCTGTTATGGGAAAGGAATACTTTAGTGTCCTTGATCCATGCATCTCTAAGAACATATAGGTAAGAGCATAACAGTAAAGACCACAATCCTGCCTTCTGTAGTGACTAACAAAAGGGAGAAGGCAGAGCAATTGCTCTAGTATTGATCAACATTTTATAGAGGAGGTCGAACTGACCTAATTGAGTGAGATGCGGTTGCCTTCTGCTGATTCTACTGGAACCATTTTTGAGATAGCTTATTAAGCCTCCTCTAAGTCTCTCCTTAAAAATACCTTTTGTTGTAAAAGGGAAAAAAAAAAAGGCAAAACAAAACAGAAGATTAAATGAACTAGGTAGGCAGAGACTGCAGCCTGAACAGAAGTCCTATTTCTTTCTTTCCCTCTATCCCCCAACTATCTTTATCTGTTCATTGATTTATTCTCCTACTGTAAACTCAAGATTGTCTCTTTGTTYAGTGGTCGTGCAGCACCTAATATAGTCTGGCCGTCTTTCATAATGTAACATCACATCTCTCATAATACATGTGGTTTAAGTAAACCACATTATACAAATAAGTGGTTTGTGTTTAAGTAATGCAAATAACTGATTAAATGGTCTGTCCTGTAGTGATTCAGTTTATAGTATTGTACTGTATCATTTAGTTTATCCCACTTCGTTTCTGTTACTCTGCAGCTTAAATATTCTGTAAATAGCAGAATTTTTCTTGAGATATGCCTCCACCTTCTCTCCACACTGAATTTTGACTGCATAGGAACTATAAAATCTGAAACAACGAGCTGACCTCTAAACAATCTGGAAGACCTTATTGTACTTAAAACTCATGTATTTTAATGATTTTGTTTATCACTGAAGTAGCTGGAACAAGCTCAGGAAAGCAGGCAGGAATATCTCTCTGCAGTGTTGAACAGCTCAGGGGCTGTCTCGATCCCACCCAGTGTTTCATCTGACAGGTGCCTGCAGCTTCTCTTGTGCCATCTGCATGCTCATGCTGTTCAAAAACAAAATGAATATATTCCTCTAATGTGTTTTATTATGAGAAGAATGCACTTCAAAGAGAAAATGTGTTTCCACAGTGAATATTTATGTGCTGCTGCGCATGACAGTTTTTGGTGGTAAAGCAGGTTGGAGGCCTCATTCTTCACTCTTTCCAGCCACTACTCTCCCTTCCTCTCCCCAGATACGCTGTGCTTTATTACCCCTTCATCTTACGGATTCAGCAGATAAGTGAAAAGTTCATAGTTCAAAAACAAAAAAAAAGGGGGGGGGGAAAGAAGTGTATGTTTATTATTCAACCCAATAGGTTTCACAAAATGAATTTAGTGAAAAAACAGTTGAATCAGCACCAGTGAAGGAGTAATAAGGYGTGAGAAGATGGAGGAGAGAAAGGCAGGAGCGTCTTGCGTTGGTGTAAGGAAACTAGGAGTGGAGYTGTACTCTGCAGTGTTGCCAGGGGAATGAACTCCAGGAGCCAGCAGGGCTGTGCCTTACAGCCYCAAAATGATCTCCTGAGACACCGCAGCGCGGTCTCAGCAACTAGAAAAGCTCCGATGCTTGAAGAACAGAARGAGTATGCCATGTAGCTAGTCTTTCCGCCTCTGAAGTTTGTTTCCTAATGTTAGTATTTTTTGGTTTATTTCTACTCTGTGGATAGCAGTGTTTCAGATATAGGGTTTCCATCAAGTTCGCTTTAGAAAATTTAAACTATGAAAGATCCCACAGCAGGATTTATCTTGTTTCCTCCCTTTTATTTAGTCAAGTTTTTATCCTCTGTTGGTTTTGACTTTCAAATCAGCCAATACTGATAGTTATCATGACCATGCTTGGATGTCACATAGGCAGACAGTATACACCRTCTACCACCTGTAAGTTTTCAGCAAAAGACACTTAAACCTCCTAAATCACTCTCATTGCTCACTTTCCCCATCCCCAATATCATAACGTCTTTTTGCCCCACACTGCATTATATTTTAATTCTGTCCTTCCAGAGCATGGCTGGAAACTCAATATGCAATATTTTTTCAGACCTATCCTTAGGCAAGTAACGCTGCTTCAAAATTTTTCATCAAAATTGGTGATGAGTTTAAAACACTGGAAGCATATGCTCCTTGTATTGAGCAAGTGACTGCAATGTGACTTTTATTTGATTTTTTATGTTTCCATAATGTGCTCGTAATGATAGTAGTACTGCAGGAGACATCCTATGTTCCCACTGTTCATCCTGTGCCAGAGATGGGGAGCATGGATGTTGAGGTGTTCAGCAGYGATCTCCCAGCAGGGTATGCACCAAGGCCTCGATCCAGGATGGAGGTGCAGTGCAGAATCGCAGCCCGCCCTGGTTAGCTTTAATGATAGCAGTCTTTCCTGAGGGGTCAGGAAGGTGTCTGCAAGGATTGCAAGATATCCATTACTGGAACGCTTTCTGAATGCTATCATCAACTACAACACTTAACAGTAGGAATCCTTTTCTGAAAATGCCTGGCCTCCAGCCTTGACAAATCAACACTAAAGAGAGTTAAATGCCATCATAAATTATACCTTGCATCAACAAATGTTCCACATACACTATATCCCATATGTAGATGTTATTTCCCTCCATATGGGCAGGAAAAAGCTACCTCAGCTGCAGTGAGCAGAACACTTAACTAAAACATCAGCTGAAGCAGGAGGTTCCAGCTGGTTGAAGCTCAACTTACATGCTSCAGCGAGTCCTGGGACAGCAGAAATTTGTGCATGGCCATGGAAGCAAACAGGAATTAAAGAAAGCAAATAGGCTGACTTTTACTCATTGGGCTCTGASAGCCAGATTTTAGGTGGGGAGGTTCACCTGGCAACATCTTATTAATGCACTTATGAATGTCAACAAAGTTTCTTCTACCATCAGGAACTTTCACTTTACGATGTCACTTTGGCTGAAATTTGTCCTTTCAAACCAACTGTCCATGCAGATTTGCTCTGTGGACATTACTGTTTCTGTATTGCCAAGGGGAACCTAAAACCCGTAGGCAGTAATGCTGTGGTAGGAAGCAAGAGAGGAGAGGACAGAGAAGTCTGACAGCACTGAGAGRAATTCCTTCAGGATTTTTAGGAATGTCTGTGAGGAAATAGTATATTATTAGATTTCTCTTCAAAGAGATGCTGCAACACTAACAAGCCCACTGTTTTTAACAKTTTTCTTTGAAATTAAACATAGCTATTGGACTAGCTATTCAGTATTGTTATATTAGATGTAGYAGTAAAATATAAATATTTTTGCATTCCATAATTTTTAAACAAGAAATTAGATTTTATTTTGACATACCAATTAAGGGTCTTTAACTGGCAGTCCTGCTGCACCATATAACAATTGTGAAAGCTCGCCCAGCTATGAGTAACCCAGTACTTTTCCACATAAAAAATATTTTTAAAGCATAATTACATTTATTTTTTTAGAGAAGAATGGTCTTTGTTGAGCTATGGCAGTAAGAAAGATTGTAGCCTGTGCAAGTGGAACTGAATGGGAACTAGATTATAGATTACTGTGATCTAAATCATTTAATCATTCCCTCTTTTCCTCCTCCTTTCCGCAGACGTACTGTGTTTCTATGGGTAAAGGTTATTCATTGGATAAGTACTAGGTTTTCATTCTGAAAAGCTTTTCTCTGTTTATTCGCTGCTGCTTTTTTTTTTCCCTCATGAGTTAATGTTCAGTATAAAGAAAAGAATATTTGGAAAAGCAAATATTCAAACCATAATACTTTGTGGGTGCAATTGAAGTGACATTTTGGTTTTCTCCTTTTATAGTTTTAAATGAAGAAGAAGACTTAGCACTTTTACTCATTTTTGTTAATTTTACTGTCAATGTTAGCCAACTCTAATTAGCAAGATGTGCTGGAATTGCATAATGCAATTCCAGATGCACTCATTTTAAGGGCAGTTGAAGAAAGTAGCTATATATAATAAGTTGTCTAAAATAAATTATTAAAGACAATTGCTTTTTGTTTAAAAAAATTAAGTTCCCTGTATAATGAAGGCACAATATTTCCAGCAAGGTGCTATAGAAACACTAAGCATTTTTATTAGCATTAATAATTTATATTCAGTAAATTCTTGTAAGGTAATGCTGATGACTGAAGTTGCCACATCAGATTTGAAATTTATCTCATCAACACCATATGTAGATTTATTTAGGAAAGTGAACTCTGAATAAAACATTGGGAAAATCTCACTGGAGAAGCATGAGTTGTTGCTCACATATTCCTTGGGTTAAGGTTGTACCAGTCRGCCTAAGTTTAAAAACTGGTAAATGTACTATTACAGCAAGTCTGCATGGACCTATGAACACATATTTATCTCTTTTCAAGCCCACATACAGACCCTTTATGACACGTTTAGGCAGGTTTGGGGTGCCTGCTTGGGCAGGCACTCCGTGAGTCACCGAGGGTACCTCTGCTCCTTCTGCACCCAGGTAGTGAGTCTGATCTGGAAAGTGGCTCCRCAGCTTCCCTCAGAAGATCCAAGTGTTATGATCAGAAGAATTACACTGCCAAATTCATGCTRTATCTGGCTGCTTTGAAGACAATGCAGTCGAATAAATTGGTTGGGTCCGTTATACTTCTTTTCCCTAAATGTAAYGTGCTGGCTTTGGGAAGCCATGAGTACTCTGCTACCGTGAGAGGTGGAACGCCCACCAGCCGTGCATGGAATGATGTATTTGCACACTGTTGCTCATGAGCCGCTTAAAAAAAGATTGAGCCTGCAAGAGAAAGTGGATTTTTTGTTTTGTTTTGTTTCATTTWAACCTGTGCATTTAATATACCTGTTTGGARAGGCTGGTGGACAGACAGCTGGTGACCCATTAGGCTGAGTATGCCACTGGAGGAGCCATGATATGGGCACAGAGCTAGCTGCAGCAGATAAACTATCTTTTCCCTTTTGCAAATTGCAGAAAGCTTTCCTGTAACATAACGAAAGTTATGATCATTTCAGTGGATCCCCTGAAAAMCTTTTAAAAATCCTTTGGAGTAATGTAGGCATTTTATTAGATTATTTAATAAAAGAGAGTAAGGAAGTATAATGAACATTTAGATTATAGGTCCATTACAACCTACTGCCTCCAGTGTTTAACTAGCCCTATAAATCCTGATTTTGGTATATATCCACTTGAAATTCTGCTGCATAGATGATCAGTGGAAAATAGGAAAAAAAAAGAAAAAGAAGTTTTAGAATAAATGTAAGACATTGGAGGTTCTGAACTTGGGAAAGTTTGTGGTAAATCTTCATTCATTACTGTTGTGAGTCTGGGTCTGCTTAGACTTTTCTTTCCTTTGAAATGTAATGAATAAAMCACAATCAAAAACATTATTCTAATCTCAGTTTTAGCAACTGGAAAACACTTTCACTGATATCGATCATGTTTTTATGTTTCTATGAAGCTTAAAATTCAYAAATATTAAAATAGAATCTTATCTCTTAAATGTGCTAGTTTCTCAACAAATATAGCTGCTGATTATCACTCAAATAACTCATTAACATTCAGGAATAGCTGCATTGCAAAGACGGATGGCAGTTTTTCAGAACAAAATGAAATATGAAGTATCTACGTATTGCCCCTTTGAAGATCACKGCCCGTTATTTCTTGCACAGAAGACTCTTCCGTGCGTTCTTCCTTTGGAAAACTGAGCTTTGGGAAAGCTTTGTGCTCACTGACACCTCTGCAAATGTGCTTTAGAAAAGAGCCACGGTAGCTAGAAAGTGTAACTCACTCCTACTTTCTCTGATTAGAAATACCAGATGGGCCCGATTCTGTTCTCCTTATTCTGAATAGTGCTTTTCACCGTGAGCAGTCCCAGTGGTACCCAGGGAGCCCATGCTGCGCGACGTTATCCTCTGCCATTTCGCCAAAGCCAAGAACAAGGCTGCTGCACTGAAAAGCCAGCATGATCTTTTGGAGGCCTGCTTTGAAGTGCTTATTTTGTCAGCAAATTCCTTGCTTGCCCTGCTATTGCAATACCGCTGTTGAAGAGCAGCGGTGAGTTTTGCTGATAAAGCGCTTGAGGATGAAGTTTACCCCTCATTACCTCCCTGGTTATCTTCTCTCCGACCTTCCTTGCTAACCTACCCATCCGTTCCCTCCCTCACTGTAAGCAGTTATGCTATGCGCGTACCATAACGATTTCCAAAAGCTTTAAGGTGGGCTCAGGCTTGTGATTCAAGGCATGGYGTGCCTCCCTGAGCACATACCTCTCCGTACGTCCTTATGTAACGCTTGTCATCGGAAGAGCGATGTTCAGTTTGGTTTCTGAAGAAAGCATCGTGTGCTGTATCTGCAGGTTTAAGTGGGTTTCTTGCTGCGTGCGTTGCCTTCTCGCAGGAGCGCATGGCTTCACGTCCTGCGGTCCTGCGCCCCAGCTACGTATGCAAGCTGCAGTTCCTGTGCGTTTGTGTTTGCACATTGCACACTGAGCGAGAGCAGTGAGAAACACACCCAGGGGGATTTTTAAAGATTTCTGTATTGTTTACCTTTGCTTTAACTGTTCCAAAAAGATTAGTTTAACTGTGAGTGGTTTTGAAAGTTCACTTAGAGGCACCACAGTAGTTATGTACTTTAAAGAAGAAAGGTCATTTAGGAATGCCAATTTTTTTTGTGATTTCAGATTATGGGGATATTTTCTTTTGCACTATTTTAACACCTCCCAAAGAACAACTGTAAGCAAGCTGTTATATCCTCTTCTATAAACCAATGTGTTTGCAGTTCTRGTCTCATTTTATAAAATATCTCCTCTGGGGCATGTGGTAGCACCGTGGCATAAGTAGGAACGCTKCTACATTGACATTTAACTGCTCTCAGTTAGACAGCATAATCGGTGGGCAGGTCTTAAAACCAAGAGATGTAAGTTCTTCCTGGCTCTATCAGATTTATCAGATGAACTTCAGTTAGGTCCTACTCGTACTCCTATAGGTAAAAATGGCAGCTCTCATGCTCGAGTGTTGGGGAAGGACAAGGGCGTTAATCCCTGCGTCTCTCTTTTGCACGTGTCCGGTCGGACAGTAGTATTCGTTCACCTCAGAGTTGCTACACCAGATATTGCATCCTCAGGTTGTGCTGTTTGGACAGCAATGGGTAATTTTAAGATCGAGTCTCACAGCATTGTTAGTGCAGCTTATCTTTTTTTTTTTTAAGATCCTTAACATGTTTGTATTAAATGCTTCAGCTGTGATCTACATAAAAGGGAAAGCATATAGAAACAAATTCTAAAAAATACTAAGTGAAATTGCTTACCTGTGTACCTCCAGTAGAGCCAGTAGCAGACAGCAGTTGTTCACCATTTGTGTGAGTTATTAACACCTAAGATGGTCTTCAAATTATATGATGAGGATCTCTATCGGTAAGAGAGTCTTTAAGCAAGAATTCCCTTTAATATACTTAATGTTAGAGTACCTATTTGACTGATAATCTTTATTTGCTGATAAATATACTTGGAGAGGAAATGAGAAAATGTCAGTATTTACATTCTGAAGAGAGAGAAAAAAAAAGAATGATTGCTAATTCAAGGGACTCCTAGAACTTATTCTAGCACCTTTACAGTAATAATTAATGTAACATCACTTTAGTTTCCCTCTGTTTCACTATCTTTTAATACACCTGCCAGAAAAGTTAAATTACAAATTGGAAGGTAAGCTATTATTGTTTGGTATGAAATTCAGTGGGAGGATTTCTTTTATTCTTTCTTTCTGTCTATTAGTCTGTACAGTGAGGAAATATCATGGAAAGGCAGAAATTTGTTGGATATCACTGAGTTTCTTCTGTTTCCTGTTTTTTTTTTTTCATTTAAGTTAACATAGCATCCTTTTTATACTATAAATGTTGAGCTGCAGATTAAATCTGTGTGCACTGTTATTATGAAATAACAAGCAAGTTTGACAGGACATAAAGAACATAAACAAAAGGATGAATAAGTCAGGAAAGAGCCTTTCTGGTGAATTTTGAAAAGGGCAATAACTTTTTTTGTGAATTAGTGCTTTGCTATGTTGGTGCCCAAATTTTTTGGAAAATGAGTAGTGAGCAATAATGCTTTTTTGTGTTTCATGCTGACCATCTCAACTCTTTTTTAATTTTTCGCAAGTATTGAATTCCAGGGAAGTAGGTTGCTAGTTTCTAATTGTGCCAGTAGCAAATAGGAAAGTACTGTTCAATATTACAAATTGTTGATTTTATTGAATTGTTTTCACTGTTGTCATCATAATCAGCATGAATGAATCTGTCTCTAATGTTAGAAGAGTGGATAGGAGTTAAGACACTAAATGAAAAGCCACTGAAAAAAGAAAACAGGTTGCAAAATGTAAACTAAGAATTATGTATGAGGAACATATTTTTCAGGTTGCAACAATCTTAATTACTGTCACTGAGAAAGGTAAGCATCACTGTCCTGTCAAACTTTAAAAATAAAAAAGAAAGAAAGAAAGAAAAAAGAACAAATATACTAAATGAATATTTCTACTACAGATTTTGCTACTGAATATTTTTATTTATCTYGCTGTGTTTATATATCTGATAGCATACAGAACAATGAGAAATGAGACTAGAATCTGTCCATATGAGGAATCTGGTTTCATGCATAAATTTCCGGAGGTGACATGTAAGGAAATGACTGCTGTTAGTAAGCGCCTTTCGAAAACACTGATTTTTAACCACAGTAACATAGCTTTAAATGATGAGTCAAACTGACTCCTTTGTACTCGGTTAAACTTAATCTTTACAGACAAAGTCTTGAACTACRTGAAGGATGAGATGAAAACTGAACTTTAAAGAAGATGGTATGCTTCTTTGGAAAAGGCAAAATGTCAGTATATTCCTAAAATAGATACAGATTAGAGAGTCAGGCAAGGGACTGATGGAATAATATATAAGTATTTATTTTATCCGTCTGCATAAACTCAAGGTAGATCTATAGGGACCCTCCAAAGCAGAAAGCAGCTGTCTGATGTCCCACAGAAGCGTTGCTGAACTGCTAAGGCATATGGCTGCAAGTCTGCTCCTTTCCCCACGTTGGGAGCATGGGGTAACATCTGCTCTGCCATTAAGTGGTCTTTTGCACACACTCATTCTTYGGGGTAGAATATGACTTTCTCCATCTTGATGATGTCAGCAATGCTGACAAAAACATTAAGGAAGATACATGGTGTCTTAACTTACTTAAAACTTTTATTTTTCTCCCTGTTTATCATCTCTTCATTCTGTGGCTTGGAGGAGTAGAAGAATGGGTCATAAGACCCCAAAGGTGATTTGCTATGGCAATTGAGTCCAAGGAGTTCAATCTTACTGGAGTTGGGAAGCCACAGTTTTCCATAGTTCCTTTCTTTTTCTTTTCCTCTTGAAATCAGTAATGGAGATATGATGCTGGTTTGAGAGTTAAATTTTCTCTTGATGCCAATAACCCAACACAAGTTTACTTACAGGTTCAGTAGGTAGCAGGTATTCCTCCATGATGGAAGGACAGCAGCAGCAAAGTGACACAGCAGAGTTCGAACACTCATGAAATGCTCTGCGCCCTCTTTCCAGTTCCATTTCCTCTCCTTCACCAAGAGAAATACCATTAAATTCAGTGGAATTCAAGTGTTGTAAAACTAATGTGTCTCTAGCAAACACTCGTAAGAGTAACACATCCAGAACATTCATCTTCTCAGGACTTACCTATATCCCAAGGAGGCAATAGGAAGAATGACCTTYAGTTTTAGATGTCCTGTGTTAAGTAGATACTTTTTTAGCAGTGCAAAGTAAATGTAATGCCAATTAGCTGCTTGTTTTGTGAATGCCTCAGACTCCTGAAGGTGAGGTTGTTTCAAAGGATAAAGACTCCAGAACTAAGGCACAAATGGTTGAGTTTCAGAAACCTGTGTCCTAAWGTCTATATCTACTTTGACATTGCTTGCATGGCTTCTAAATTATTAGCAATTGCAAATCAGATTTTCCAGTGCTGTGAGATTGTCTTCAAAGATTGACATATGATTGACAGTTGACTCAAATCAAGCTGTATAGAACAGAATTTAAGTTGATGAATTTGAATTTTAAATTGCCTATATCATCCACTATATTGGAATTGTTTCCTTTAGATACTCCGTGACACTGAGAAAAATAACAGCATCGCCAAGGGTGCTATACCTTGCAATAATTTAGATTATACCTTACAATATCATTTCATGCTCTATTTGAGCATTTTTTGGTTCCGTGTTTATAGCAGTAAAAATACCAGCCAACACCCCAAAATTCATTATTATATATATATTTTTTAAAGAGTATTGCCTTCTAGGGTAGGATGGTGTCAGTACCTGTCCATGCTCTGTATGTATGTGTGTGTGTGTGTGTGTATGTGTCTGGAGAAAGAGGAGCTGAAGAACTTAGCAGGTATCTAAAGGTAGAGAAGAAAATGGGAGGTTCTGTGGTCAAGGACCCTGTGTGTATCTGCAGAGAGAGAGGGCATATGAATCCTGAGGCAATAATGATACTGCGATCATCAGCTACCAGTAGCAAAGCTCAATATATGGAGAGATGGAAAYACAGCTCCTATTAACGAAGAAGTTAAGTTTATTGTGATGAGGGCCAAACGTACAATGATTTTATTAGAAGTGAAATTTTCACATAATCAAATAATTCAATGTTGAGTACTCTGTGTACTCAAGTGTTCAAACACTGCAAAATGAGGGAGAAGTTTGGGAGAGACAGCAACTATATTATTTTTGGCATATCTCTTTATTGCTATGCTAAAGCAGTTAGTGAAGGACTGTCTCTCTGATTCAGCATAGCCATGCCTGTATTTTTATCAGTGAGTGCTAAACTAAGCTGCTGTTTTGACATAGCTGTTTTTGAATCATTGATATTATAAAAGTTTTAAATTCAGAAATGCTGAGTGTCAGAGAGTGTCTGACGTCTAGGTTAGTAGATTCCAAAACTGTTGGCAAACATGAAACATTTTTTTTAATCCGTAGCCAGGTTCTATTAGTAACTCTTTAATGTTTGGGTTAAACAAAGGCAAATCATCTAAATGGAGACTTAGTCATCATTAAACAGCTCAGAAATGAGAATTTTAACAAAGATTCCTGTGTTTTCTTATGCTGGGTAAAGTAACTGTAACTCTTTTCACAAAGGCTCTTGTTTGGTATATTTATTATGACTAACTGATTTCCTCAAATAATTTTGAAACTATGTTAGGAACTTGATAGAATAGATGAGATTAAATGCTCAGGTAATGATGACAGTTTGGAAGTAATACTAATAGAGAGTAGAATTCAGGCTTCCTGATTAAAATGCTTTATTTAGATACTGCTTTGCCTATATTTTAGACACATGACTCCATGAGATTTTGTGATCCAAACTCCCTCAAATTCTTCATAGCATCTACAGGAAAAAATAGGTGTTGTAGAAGATCTGCAGGGCATCATCCAGTGCAGCTAAGTCAGGCGTGTGCTTTTCTCCATTGGGCAGACAAGGGACACAGTGCTTTCCAGTCTGCTTAAGTTAGATGTGCATTTGTCAATTGAATACACAGGAAACCAAGAGCAAATGCAAAGTGCTTTATCCACGTAATGTAGGGTCCAATAAGCTGTCTCCCAGAGCTGGGTGTATAACAGGAAAAAGCAGAAAAGAGAGACTTTTGTAAAACAGGTGAGCAATTATGTGAATGGAGAGACATGTATTCCTTGCTCTTTCAGCCCAAGGAGGACAGCCCGGATCCTAGGAAAAATGCTCTGTTCTGTAGACATCAGAATAAGCCCTTGAATGAGGGATAGCCCTCGTTTCCAGCCCTCTCTTTGAAGCTGGATACTGCTCAGCTAGGATTGTAGGGCAGGATGCAGAGCYGTTCAGGAGCCAAGTGGCTACAGCATTCATGGAGTCAGGAGAAGACACAGTTTCCTGACTGTTTTGTTTCTCAACCAGTCTATAAATAAGTCTTGGTCTTGACTAAAATCTAATTTTGCACTTGTCTGGAATTCAAGGCAGAATTGCCTGGAAAGGGGCTGCCTGTCTCAGCCTGGATCACAGCAGAGCTCTGGGTGGGACTTGGTTGCCCATTTACCCAAAACAGGCATGTCTGACCACGTGTGGACCGCAGGAGACTGTCAGGCTAACTGGGGAAATGTTTAATGAGGCTAGGTTGTCTGGGCAGTCCTGGAAAGTGAAAAGGCTRCATTACTGATTAGAGATTTATATGGATTTAGGATTCATGTGAATTTTCATGTCTAAATCTTAATTTAGTTGAATTCTTTCCCTGAGGAGCACTCATCTGATACTACTCTTTCASAGTATATTTTAAAAGATGATGATGGAATCAGTCTATGTGACATTTTAAATTTAAATCTTGATCTCTGATCTGTTTACCATTTAAAATTAATGAGATTTCTGCCAAAGATATACAAGACAATTGAATAATTCACACAAAACAGCTTGACTGTATATTGCTGATAAGTAGAAAATGGGCACAACTCTTACACATTCGATTATTTCCGTACCATCTCCTCAAATCTGTGAACGAAATTTATACTTATACTTGCATGAAAGCAACTTGAAGCATCTCCGAACTGTCAAAGCGATATAAACAATGTTAACAGAAGTGAAGTTTGAGACCTGTGATTTTGGTTGCATTTCTTTAGACCACAGTTTTGGGGGAAATGAACGGCTTGAGGAAACTTACTCAAAACTGGCAGCTCCCAGGGGACGCCTTACAACTTCCCCATGTGTTTCTGTATAATATAGCTTGACAGCATCAACACTCTTCTGACTGCTATAAATGAGGGTTCCTAGAGGCGGCCGAGGAGCAGGAATTGTCACTGTCTCCGGCTTGCAAAAAGAAGCCGGCAGGAACTGTACTTTCCTCGCAGACATCTATTCAGGATGGCATTGGACATCCTTTTGCTTTTTTCATTGTCCTACTTAGAAGAGTCTTTTCCCCTGTATGAAGATGATTAATGCATTATGATAGGTTGGTCCTGGTGACTTCGCTGTAGTTTAACATACTGGCTGCATATTTTCCCTGTGTAAAAATTTGTATTTAGAGAGGAGAGTGAGTTGTTCATTACCCATGCACTAGGTCTGGGAATATTGCTGTTAACCATTGTTTCTTTCTTTTGCCCTTGATAAATTTAAATAAGTTACTGTTGTTTCTTCATACTTCTCCAAGGTATTTGACTAGATTGTCTAAGATCATTAGCTGCAAAATTAAAAGTACACAGTATTAATAACAACAGAGCAGATGACTTGGTGGTTGTCTTGGTGGTCTTGGGGTTTGTTGTGTCATTATGCCTTGGAAACATTTCTTTTAAATGTGTTAACATCTGTTCTGGTATTCTGCAAAGATTAGTCTTCGATGTTTCTTTTTACTTATTCAGTGACAGTGGCAATAAAATTTTTAATCATTTTAGTCTGTTCAATGCTTACAGAAAGTTAGAGAAATAGAATCTGAAKTATGGTGGCTCTACAGAGAAGGAAAAATGTTAGATTTTTGGTGATAGATGCATGGGCATTTTGTTAACAAATTTTCCCTGAGATCTCTTTTAAATTATTCAAGTTGGCTCTTCTATTGAAATATCATAAAATATTTGGTRACCTGAAGACTGCTTTTGAAATGGACTGAGCATAAACTCTTGAAATGAGGCACCACATCATTAAAGAATGATTTCCCCTTATTACCCTATCAAATTTTCCTCTTTTTAGTAATCATTAGATAGCTATAAATCACAGAATCATAGAAAAGTCCAGTTTGGAAAGGGCATTTGGAGGCAATGGGCAGAAATTGAAGCACAGGCARTTCAGCCTGACCGTGAGGGGGAATTTCTTCCCTGTGAGAGTGACGGAGCACTGGACCAGGTTGCCCAGRGAGGTTGTGGAGTCTCCTTCTCTGGAGATCTTCAAGGTCCACCTGGATGCAACCCTGTCTAACATGCTGTAGGTGACCCTGCTTGAGCAGGGAGGTTGGACTAGATGATCTCCAGAGGTCCCTTCCAACCTTACTGATTCTGTGATTCTGTGATCCAGCTCTCTGTGTGATCCAGCTTTAGGTTAGGTTATCCATGGACTTCCTAAAATCTGCTCTGGATTTCATGTTTTCCCTTTGATTTTTAAGTAGACTTATTACTAGTATATATAACAATATGTATTGGTATATATATATATGTGTGTGTGTGTGTTTGAGTGTATGTATAAATATATACACACATATATACGTATACATATACATTTCCAAATTTCCTACTGCTACAGAATCTGCCCCTCTTGAAAGCCCTAGCTGAGAATGGTGAGTCTTACAGCTCTTCTTATGACATGATGAGAACAAGCACATTAGGGATTGCAAGGTGCTCAAAATAACTATATTTGCATTGAGGATATATAGGGCCATGCAGCCTTAAGTGCATTCCTTATGGCACAGATGTTTCAGCTAGATGCAAGGTGTTGTGTAGTTCCAAGCACTTATAAATGCAGTAAGATGAAATCAGGACCTTTTTTTTTTTTTTTTGCTTCTTCTGTGCTAGGTCACAGATCATCTCCAAGGTTTGGGCAGTACATTTTATTTTTTTTTAATTAACACACTGAGACAATAGAAGTGACCAATAGAAGTGACTTTTTAAAAACTAAGTTTTCTGTGAATTAGCCACTATCACGGGAAGTCTTTTCAAAGGCACACTGCATTCATAGAAACGCCTACATCAGGACCAGATTTTCAAATGTTAGGATGTTTAGTGAAATACTTATCAATAGCTTAAACTATCTATATCTAATAAACAAAATCTCTTAATAAACTGAAGTCATTAGAAATATTTGTTCTAAATTTGAGTGATGAGACATAAAATTTTGGACTTGCATATTGCTTCAGGAAAATGCTTGACATAAGCCTGGTGGTTAGCTAATCAAATAATGTAAAATGTGAAAATACTTTTCTCCTTTTTAGAATATACAACACTACCCAATAGTTCTTGAAAGTATTGTCATACTTCAGAATGATTGCTATGCTACAGTCATCATTTCATGTGAATTATTATCATGCCAATTTAATTTGTGGGCTCCAGCAAGGGGGGTATAGCATGTCATTAATTAA
>NW_028186352.1:157510-238181 GCF_003343005.1 Rhea americana | reverse complement strand
AAAAAAAAAAAAAAAAAAAAAGACCATGAAAATGGATATCCAGAGCAAATTACAGCAGAATTTTCTTTCACAAACCCAGTGTTCTGACCAGATAGTGAGAAGTTTCACCCCCTTTTGCATGTAATCATAGATACATGCAAACGCTTAAAAACTTTATATCTTCATTGCTTTTTTGCATTGTGACTGATTCTGTTAGACAAACCTTTCAATTATTTATCTCTTTTTGTTAATACATTAACCTTGGATGGCCTTAAATCATTTTCTTCTTTCAAACAGTGTATTTGAAAAAAAATGCAGCTTCTTTTTTTCTTTTCATGAAATATCTGCAGTCAGATGACAGTATATATGAATATGCTCATATTTGATATGGTGGAGTGAACAGATTTTGTGATCTCTTTGTAGCACTGTGCTGTTTGCCAACTGATGGCAGAAGGTGTTCAGGCAATTGTGTGACGTTCACTTGGATTTTTATGGCAAATCAACTGCAAAGCATGGATATGTTGATTTTTCCTCACTAAGCTCACTGAGTAACTAACTCAATCCCTGTTTAGTTTGCATCTGTTTCCAGAGCCAGCTCGGGTCTTCTTGGAAGTATGGGCAAGACTGAACACTGCTTCCTCAGGAAGAAGGGGATAGGACCAGGGAACCATATAATCATAGAATCATAGAATCAGTAAGGTTGGAAGGGACCTCTGGAGATCGTCTAGTCCAACCTCCCTGCTCAGGAGGGGCACCTACAGCATGTTAGACAGAGTTGCATCCAAGTGGACCTTGAAGATCTCCAGAGAAAGAGACTCCACAACCTCTCTGGGCAACCTGGTCCAGTGCTCCGTCACTCTCACAGGGAAGAAATTCCCCCTCACGGTCAGGCAGAACTTCCTGTGCTTCAATTTCTGCCCATTGCCTCTTGTCCTGTCACATAGGACAACTGGAAAGAGTTTGTCCCCATCCCCTTGACACCCTCCCTTCAGGTACTTGTACACATTGATCAGATCCCCCCTCAGTCTTCTCTTCCCCAGGCTGAAGAGGCCCAGCTCTCGCAGCCGTTCCTCGTAGGGCAGGTGCTCCAGCCCTCTGATCATCCTTGTCGCCCTACACTGGACTCTCTCCAGTAGCTGCATGTGTGTCTTGTCCTGGGGAGCCCAGAACTGGACACAGTACTTGAGATGAGGCCTCCCCAGGGCTGAAGAGAGGGGCAGGATCACCTCCCTCCACCTGCTGGCAACACTCTTCCTAATGCAGCCCAGGAGACCATTGGCCTTCCTGGCCACAAGGGCACATTGCTGGCTGAGGGTCAACCTGTTGTCCACCAGCACTCCCAGGTCCTTCTCTGCAGAGCTGCTCTCCAGTAGGTCAGTCCCCAGCTTGGACTGGTGCCTAGGGTTATTCCTCCCTAGGTGCAGGACTCTGCACTTGCCCTTGTTGAACCTCAGCAGGTTCCTCTCTGCCCAGCTCTCCAGCCTGTCCAGGTCTCTCTGAATGGCAGCACAGCCCTCAGGTGGATCAGCCACTCCTCCCAGCTTGAGATCATCAGCAAACTTGCTGAGGAGGCACTCTTGTCAAGCAAGCCACTCCAGCCTGGGAAGGGAAGGAACTAGAGATAGGGATGGTATTCACAGAATCACAGAATGACTGAGGTTGGAAGGACCTCTGGAGATCATCTAGTCCAACCTCCCCGCTCAGGCAGGGTCACCTAGAGCATGTTAAACAGAATCACGTCCAAGCTGGTTTTGAACATCTCCAAAGAAGGAGACTTCACAACGTCTCTGGGCAACCTGATCCAGTGCTCTGTCACTCTCACAGTAAAGAAGTTCTTCCTTATATTCAGGCAGAACTTCCTGTGTTTCGGTTTGTGCCCATTGCCTCTTGTCCTGTCACAGGGCACTACTGAAAAGAGTTTGGCCCCATTCTCTTGACACACCTCTTCAAGGTATTTACAGACATTGATAAGATCCCCCCTCAGTCTTCTCTTCTCCAGGCTAAACAGGCCCAGCTCTCACAGCCTTTCCTCATAACAGAGATGCTCCAGTCCTCTGGTCATCTTTGTAGCCCTACACTGGACTCCAGCGTAGCGCTGCAGCTCCATGTCTCTCTTGTGCTGGGAAGCCCAGCTTGGTATCATCAGCAAACTTGCTGAGGAGGCACTCTGTCCCTTCATCCACATGGTTGATGAATAAGTTGAACAAGACTGGACCCAGTACTGACCTCTGGCAAACTCCACTAGTGACAGGCCTCCAACTCTGAGCCACTGATGACAACCCTCTGAGCTCTGCCTTTCAACCAGTTCTCAATCCACCTCACTGTCCACTCGTCTAACCCACACTTCCTGAGCTTCTCTAGGAGGATGTTATAGGAGACAGTGTCAAAAACCTTGCTGAAGTCAAGGTAGCCAACATCCCCTGCTCTCCCCTCATCTACCCAGACAGTCATTCCATCAGCGAAGGTTATTGGTTAAGTATGATTTGCCATTGGTGAATCCATGCTGATTACTCCCAATCACTTTCCTTTCTTCCGTTTGCTTGGAGATGATGTCCAGAAAACTCAGATAGAAAGCCGGTGACAAAACCCCTGCAGAATGGCACTTACTGTTCCAGCTGCTGCTACCAGAGGGTCAAACATGTCTATGTGAAGGAGAAGAAGGTGCACAAGTATTACTTGCTCCCTACAGCTGTAATTCCATGCATCATAGCTTGGTCCTTCTCTTTCTCGACACAAACAAGTAAGGTAAGATCCACAGCTACAGAGATGGAGCTGTGGGGAGACATGAGGCAGATGAAGAAGTGAAAATTGTACCAAAATCACCCTGAATGACAAAAGCAGAAGTAGTGAGAACACATTTCTTCACAGAAGTCAGGAAAAGCTGCATGCTAGGGACAGGAGATGTGCTTGTCAACACAGCCTCTTCACAGAAACTTCCACTGAGGGTTGCGTAAGTGCAAAATGTCAGAAATGACATGTGGAAACATGTTTGTCATGGGAGCAGATGGGAAACTGAGGCTCTGGATGACTTAGTGTGCATAAATATATTGTTAGTTTCTTGCTGTTGAGGGTTATAGCAAATGACACCTATTCTCTTTTCATTTAAGTTGTCCTTGTTTATTGAAGAGACATAGTGTTTGTGAGAGGGGAAAGTCCTATTTCCTAGGAGTGTCTGAAGAAAGTATTTGTTTAACTGGGAATTTGGAAAGGTTCAGTGTCTACCTTGAGCAAAGGAAGTGAAACGTTCACAGCATCATGTAGATTCATGGGCTGAGGCTTGATGCTGCAGGAAATCCATCTTTAGGGCCCCACTGCTGGACCGGACCAAAACCACCATGGCATCATAATGCAAAATGCTGATGCCCTATAAGGCTCAGCTTTTGATTCGGTTGTGTTCAGAAAGCTTGACAAGCTTCACATCAGCGCACTACCCTCTGTCCCTGCCTTCTAATCCTTTATGCTGGATCAAATATCATCCATTCTCCTACCACAGGCATAAAGCCAGCAACAAAACATAACAGCAGCAAAAGCTCTGTAGCACATGCACTAGCTATTTCATCAGAGCGGTAAGTGCTCTTGATCCTTAATCAAATTTGTTTGCCAGTGATACTGGAGACATCATGGAACTGTGCTTTTCTTTCTTGCTTTTTTTCTTTCTCCCCTCTTGGATTTAGTTTTCATCATACAGACGCAAAATGTGCTTGATGCCCTTTCAGATATATTAGATGATGAAGGAAATTTATAGGTGGCTATCCATATGCCCAAATTAAATATTACCTAAGAGAGCAGCAATTCATTATATCAGGTGCATTGACAGTAGGTTTAGTAGTTACCACTGTCAGTTAATAGATTTAGATACCAAGTAGCTGTTCTTGGCCATGTCTGATCTTGTTTATCTTTCTTCCCTTACCACTCAAATTTTATTGAGATGCCACTGTCATAGGGGATTCAGACAGTGGGGATTAATGGAAAGAACTGTTGCCCAGATATTTGATCACAGTCCTTTGTCACCAGCTCACTTCGCTGAATAGTTAAGCTGGCAAAGCTGCAGCTATAAGAAATCTGCAAACAGTAAATACTAGAAGGGCGTCAAGATGCCAAGAAGAATAATCCATTTTCTAATGAAGGCATACTGCTTGTGAACAGGATTTTCTGCTGCTTGACCAGTTCTGCTTCTCATCCTGTTTTTATCTACAGGTTTCTTTTCTAGTCTGTATTTGACTTTCACAAAAGAAGCAGAATTACGCCTAAAAGACAAACTTATTTTTCTAGTTTCCCATATGAAGACAGGTTTCCTCTTGACTTTCCCCTGTGTCTTTATGCATTTAGTTGCACAATGAAATTCAATACTTTGGTTTTGTTTGAAATCATAAAATAACTCATCAATGAGTCTTTTTGCTTTGCTTCAGTCACAGCATGTGTACGATTTAAAAGTTGTGCCACCCACATTGTCCAAAATTTTGCTATGCACAGATGCTCAGTAAATTGCATACCTCCATCTGTGGCAATATAATTAGCTGGAAGCAGGTTTGAATTTGGATTTAATTCATTGTATTCTGATTTTGCTAGAAACCATTTTCATTTGCCTGAATTATGGGGGTGGGGTTCTGCCATTGAATGTTGTCTGCTCTGAAGTTTAAAAATGTTCTCAGTTTAAACTGAGAAAGAAATTCATCACTTTTTAAATAGTAGCAAGAACTGTAATGCTCAGATCTCTTAAGCTTCCAGTAATTCTTTAGAGATTCAGTACATACATATATATATGTAAAGATTCTATTTTTTTCCCCATGGGGTAAGCATTGATGAAAATGCTACAGTAAATATCTGAGAATACATTCATAGAAAGCAAATGGGTGGATGTTTTGTATAATAAACATAATTCTTAGAATTTCAATAGCACTTTTTATTTCAGTATTTCAATGACTTCAACAGCCACTGACTAATGAAATCTTGTAAAAAGCCTGTGAAATGGTTTCTGTTATTGTAGTAAAGTAGGGTACAAAGGGATTGTGATTTGACCAAGAAAATGCAAGTGTCCTATTCTACAACATTATTTAAGCCACTCAGATAACATTGGTAAGAGAAAACATGATTAATGCCATTTTCCAGAATAATCTTCTGAAGAAACTCATTGCAGTTGCTTATTAGGTTGGGTGCAGTGCACTGTAATCAAGCAGTGGTTTTCTAAACAGAGTAATCTTGGGGTTTTTAGTTATCATCTTTGGTAATTCTTCTTCACTAAATAAATTGATGTATATTTAGAAAGCCTTCTAAAATTTGTTCTCCTGTTGACATCATGCAAAAGCATAACCGTAACTGGTATTTGATTGTTGGGAAAAATAGGATCCTGAAAATTCTAATATCTGCCTGATCCCCATCAAAGCAACATGTGCTACTTTTATTGTCCAGGAAAATTTTCAAGTCAAACTACTCTTTCTAAGGCTCCTCACGCTTGGCACTATTGTTGCCGATTCATAAGCATGAATTCAGCCCATTTAACAAAAGGTGAAAGTGATTGTGGGGAAGAGCACAATTCACAGCCAACTGCTGTAAAAGTTTGCAGGACTTCTGCCAAGAAAGRCATGAATAACAGCTCATGTCATCAGTCAGAGTTCCTTAAAATGGAGGTTCCTAGGTGTAGAGAAGCTTAAAATGGAAATTTGAAGTATCAATCTATGAGTCTGATAATTAGAAATCTACTGTGGATGAAATACCCTCAGACTTCAGCAGAGTATTTAAAATACAGTTCTGAAACAAGGTGACATCGCTTCCAACAGCTTGAGCTGTAGTATCTAGTTCAAATTCCTCTGAACTTTTGGAAATCTGTTAATGAAGTTGTTGGCATGCTCCACCTCCTCCCCTGCGATGTTCTCATCCTTCTCTCTGTGATATGTCTCAGCTTTTCTGCAGTGAACTATCCTAGCTAAACTTCACAAAGACACTTCTCTTTTGTTTTGTGCACAAAGACAGGATTCAAAACTTGTCCTTAGGAGAACCCAGCCTGGCAGTTTCCTCTGTAGCCCAATCCACCGTCAAATTCCTTGTAAACAATTCCATAGTCATCTTTCAATTCTTTATTAATCCTCACTTTCCCCAAGTTAAGTAGAAGGAAAATGATAAGGGTTTTTGTCAAAAAAGTTTTTACTTTTTTATGTGAAATGCCTCTGTTATTTCTGTCTCCTATTCCCATAGATGCTTTTTCTGCTTATTTTATCCTTGCCACTTCTCTCATTTTACTGTCTCCTATCAGATATACATAAAACAAGATCTTTATCCTCAAAACCTAGAAGTAAARTTTAGAAATGGAATTCCCAATGTCTGGTTTAGCACAATGCAGGTACTACATGTACCAAACATAAAGGATATGTTATATGTTGGAGGGACACCACTGCTGTGATGGACCGCTCAAGGATCATGGAGATCTCCATGGACAGAGATGATACAATATCTCTGAGCAATTTCTGAGCAACCTGTTGCGTTTTTTGACTGCCATAACTGTATTTTTTCCCTTGCATCTAATTGGAGTTTTCTTTGCCAGAGTCTGTGTCCATTGCCTCTTTTCCTATCACCAAGCACCTCCAAGAAGAGTTTGGCTCTGTCTCCTCTGCCTCATCCCATTCAGTAGCTGAAGAAAGCAATTAGATCTCTTCTCTAGACCAAACTAAGCCAGTTCCTTCAGCCTCTTCTTGGACATTATGTTCTCCTGCCCTTGGCTGGGCTCTCTCCAGTTTATCAATGTCTTTCTGCACTGGGAAGTGTTACAGGTGTACTCTCATGATAGCTAAATAAAGGGGACTAATCGCTTCCTTTGACCTGCTTGCTATGCTTTTACTAATACAATCCAGGGTACAGTTAGCCTTCACCACTGGAAAGGCTCAAACTTGAGCCCTAAAAGCACCATCTAATTGTCTTTTGTGCTTTCCATTATTATAAGCTAAGAACTATGGTAGTCAGTTTTAATAAATTTTGAAATGCATGTGATGACAATGAAATTGTCACTTTTCTAATATGTAATGCAGATTGTTGTTTTTCAACTGTTTTAAGTATAGTTTTGAAGTAAGGTGACTAATCAGCTTGTAACACAGAGTGAAATTTCCTCTTGCAAGCATGTAGATGCTTGGCAAGGTATCCAGAATTTTTCTCTTGATATATAGCATTTCTGAGATGCAAGAAGCATTTTGATGCTTGTTTCCTAGGAATTGGGCAAGTACACTTTTATTAGTAAGAAAATATCACCTAATATTTTTAAAGAAGGATTATTAAATCTAATGTAGAGCTCTAATTTGATATAACAAATTCTCTCTTCTAAATTATTCAGCAATATTTAGATGCTCCAGTGTGTTGGAGACATGTGCATAAGCTAGAAGAGAGTTCAGCAACACCATTGTGTGAAATAAATGAGTAGAACATAATTATGTAAGGGTTGAGTTACATTTACATTTGCATTTATATAACAGAGGTGCAATCTTTCTAAGTGTTGAGTGGACAAAGCTCCCATGCAGGAACTTCTTGCTCCTGAATTCCCACTGCTATGGCATTGAAGGTAAGAAGCAAAAATAACCACTCAGGTAACTCCTGAACCAAAGATATTGAAAAGGTTGTATGTACGCATTATATGCATTGTGTACATGCTTACTATAAGACTTGCTGCTGAATGACAGCCTGAGTTTCACATATTTTCCCATGGTTTTTCAGATAAGCTTGGGCAGGCTGCACTACAGCACATGCTACGTCTTAGTGGCACATGATTAGGCTGCAGAAGGCTATGTGAGTGACAGTCACATCTCTGGATTGATCTGTAAGCAGATCCCGGAGGAGTGTTGGTATAGGTATGGAGTTCAGGATATCCTTTTGTGCAGTTCATCTCCCTGGAAGAAGTGACTACTGGGCTGGTCAGATTTGGGCTGTGGGCTTTGTTTCATTCATTATGTTCTTTCCCTTTTCTCTAGAAGTCTTCTTTAGGCAGAAGGCTGAGAGTAGATCCATATAACAAGAAATCAGAGAAGATAAATTGTGATAATAAATGTGTGTATTGAAAATATATTAAAATAATTCATTATCATCTCCAAGTGATGCCTTCATGCCAGGCTGATTCCTGCATGTGGGGCTGCTGTAATATAGATAGTAATGAAATAACTTATTTGTGTAAACAACTACTTTCCTATATCTCACCTTGATTGAACTTGTCAGACTCTTTCCGAATACAGAATAGCACAGGATGATTTCCAATGTCAAGGGCTGAACTGTTCTACTGAGGTGCTGAAAACATTCACTTTCTGAGCAAAAAGAAAGTCAAAATTGCTCCGTCTTTTTCAGGATTGCACCTTAAAACTCCATACCTCTAACAGAYTGACAAGCAAAATAGTAGAAAAAGTGAGTAGGAAGTTGCCATGGTGATCATAACATTTGATTAACTGCAAATAACACTACTCCATAAAGCAGCCATGAACTTAAATACAAGGATGGCATTTATTGGGACCAAAATTCCAAATTTCCAGAAGCCATGCCTTATTGACTATCAAGGTATTGATAGTTGATTAGATGTGATGACTTTCTTTAGCGTGACTTCACACTCAAAACTGTGACAGTTGTTGCTGTGGTTGTTGCTGTCCTCCAGCGAATTGTGAGACATTCTGAAGGAAAATTGAAACCTGAAAGCTGTGGTGATTACAACTGAGTAGGTACGGGTTGGCATGCAGCTTCCTCTCAGTTGCATGTCTATATAAAATTAATTACTCTTTTACAGGTTTAGAAAGACAGAGTACACAGAAGTGGGTTCCGTGGCTAACCCAGCTGGCCATGGAAAGTCGGTGGCAGAAGCAAGTCATGCCTTAGCCTCCTCTTTTTATTGTATATCTTCAAGATTCAGCTGGCCAGATTCAGCAGCAGAGAAATTGGAGAAGCCAGAATCCCCACACTTCTGTGGAATAGATTTAAGCTTTTTTGTGTGTTACTATAGAGAAGCTGTTCAGTCATCTTGAAAATAAATTTCCCCTAAATCTGTAACTAGTGATACTCCTAAATCTGTGTCTAAAATTTCTCTAGACATCTGAGTTCAACTAACTCTCTGAAAGCAAGATATAATTTGTTTGATCTCAAATTAGCTGCTGTTCTGTTTAGAAGGACTAATTTAAAGCTGCATGTTGATTCTGTTCACAGCTCTTAAAAGGGGTGTAGTAGTAAGCAGGGAAAATCACAGCTACAGTCTCAGAAAATGGAGTGACTATTCAGAGTATCAATTAAAGACAACATAGTGTTGCACAGGATACTTGAGAAAATGAATATTTTGCAAACTCATAGAATCTTTCTATTCTGGGTAGATATGATTATTCTATCATAAAATTGATGTCAATATGACTGTCAACATAAAGATTCTGGTATTCTAACTTCACTTAAGGCTTGGTCGTATTTTTTGACAGAGACATCTGTGACTGTATCTGCTAAGATGCAAGAAGGTGCTGTGCGAGAGGTGTGCGTAGGAAAAGGTGTTGTATTTTCCTTCAGAGTGTTGTATTTTCCTCCACCTGATATGGCCATCAAGACCTACTAATCAGTGTAGCACGAGGCTGACGCAGAACTGGATTGACAGTCTGTACTACTGCCAGTCTTTTTTTTTTTTTTTTTTTGCCCTCATTCATTCCAAGCACAAAGATTGTAATTGCAGACTTACTCTTTGTAAGCCACTGAGTCATCACTCACTATTCCTATTTCAAAATCTTATTTTTGTATCACTACCAAATCCCTTTGAAGTGTTCCTGCTACTAGTTCTGTGCTCTTAGTCTCAGTGAGTTTGGGTTGTGTTTGTTTACTGCAATTAAGCTATGATTATAAGTTATGGATGAAGTTTAGAAAAAAAGCAAGATAGAAATCTTTTTCCTTTTTGGTAAATCAGAAATCAGAAATGTGTTGTTCTTTATGTTACTAAATGACTCAGCCAAGAAAGTAGATGTTTCTGATTCAAGATCTGAATTCAAGATCAGGTTTACATGCATCTGTTATGTTTCTATATCAGCTTAAATGAGTTACAGATGACAGGAAAGTCTAGCTTTATTACAGGCTTTAGCAGACTAAAATTGTTTGTCAACCCAAGTGCATAAAAAAGATACTGCCTCTACCCAAAAGAAAATGAGAAAACAGTAAAAAATTTAATGAGGATATAGTTGATTGGATTGCTTGTAATACTTTTCTTTCTTTTAGCATGTTCATTTACTTAAACCTTTTATGTGAGATAGGGGCTAAATGACATACTTGTGCATGCTATGAGGAGAAGGATAGTTTTACAGAGTGWTTTGAGATTAAATTCCATCAAGTGTCATGTAAAATTGGGCAATCTGTTTCAGTTGAGCATGAGGGAAGATGTAACTGTGGAGAACCTCTGTATGCTTCTTTTCAGGCAAGGGAAATGAGGCAGTGTTTCTGCAATGCTAAGCCCTAAAGAAAGAGTATGAGCAGGGACAAAACAAATACAGAAAGTAGTGAATAATAACTCATGATGCAGCAAAGCAGAGAAGAAACGGCAGAAAGGACAAGGAGAAAGGGCGCATTGGGGGTACAGCTCTTCTCTGAGTAAATGTCAGGTACACAGATCTTGAGTCTCTSGGTGTCTCTACTAGATACCTCATGAGTGATCCCAGATCCTGTGTGGGTCTGAGTCCTTCCACCCTTGCAAGGGACCTGGACTCTTCCTTTAAAAACTCCTCCTTATGTTGACAGGAAGCAAACAGAAGTAGCAGGCAAGAGCATTGGTCCTGCATTTCAGAGTAGACATGATAATCAGCTACTGTAATCAATGTAAACCATTTCTGACTTTCTGCTTGTACTTGTCAGTATAGATAATTTTCCTCTTTCCTTTCTCTCCAGTAAGCTTACTCAGAGCCTGATACCTTCCAATGAAACATTTAATTTAATCAGATTTATAGGCTGCTAGATCTTAATAGAGAAATATGGAGATGATTACAGACAATGGGAGTCCTCCTCCTACTTTATATTGGCCCGATATATGGAATTGCAAGACATCCTTTTTTACTCACCTACATCCAAATTTTGTCATTTTGTGAAATTAATCTTATAATGATGATCCTTTCCTTTTTTAACTAGCCTTCAGAAACAAAATGAATGTTTTCAAAGTTGCAAAATTGTTTTTCATTGCAAAAAAACAGGATTGCCTTTTCTTTAAAAACTCTCCTTATTATAACAGCTGGGCTAGTTGCTAGTTCCTTCTGGAAAGTAAGTTGTCTTCTGCGTGACACTGATGTTAAAAATCTGTGAGGCAAAGTTGCTGAAAAATAACTTCAATTATAATTGAAGATCAAAATATTGAAAAATCATAATAAGATAACTCCCAAGTAAAACAGATTGGGATTCACAGAATCACAGAACAGTCGAGCAGGGTCACCTAGAGCATGTTAGACAGGATTGCATCCAGGCGGGTTTTGAATATCTCCAGGAGACTCTACAACCTCTCTGGGCAACCTGGTCCAGTGCTCTGTCACTCTCACAGTGAAGTTCTTCCTTATATTCAGGCAGAACTTCCTGTGTTTCAGTTTTTGCCCATTGCCTCTTGTCCTGTCGCTTGGCACCACTGAAAAGAGTCCAGGTCCATGCGCTTGACACCCCCCCTTAAGGTATTTGTAGACATTGATAAGATCCGCTCTCAGCCTTCTCTTCCCCAGGCTGAAGAGGCCCAGCTCTCGCAGCCGTTCCTCACAGGGCAGGTGCTCCAGCCCTCTGATCATCTTTGTAGCCCTAYGCTGGACTCTCTCCAGTAGCTCCATGTCTCTCTTGTACTGGGGAGCCGAGAAAAAAAAAAAAATAGAGAGAGAGAGAGAGTCAGGTGAGGTATGCCTGAAATTGCTCATGTGTCGCTACTTCCAAAGGTCTTGGTTTATGCAAATACGGACAAGGAAGATCTTAGGATTCTCAAAGTTTTGGCTAACAGGGGAAATGGTTTTGCACCTAGCATTTCTGTAGAGCTTTTCTCCATGGCTTTAACAAAAATGATTTTAAATTCTGTCTGCCTTTGAATTTCTGCTTCACTATGACTTTGTAAGCAGTACTGTCAGTCAGAAAACTCTATGTTTGTAATGCTCTGTACCACTGGAAAGCCACTGCTATRATTTTCTCTGATGGAATTCAACTTTGATTCTTCTTAGCAGGTTCCAAGTTAGTAGCTATTGCAATGAAATCAGATCTTTTTGGTAATAGAACATGAGCAGTGAGGCTGTGTTTGCATACTCAAGCTGTGCCGTGAGCTTTCATGATGTTTTGCAGAACTTTGTGGAAGTGCTGACTGAACCCTGATTGACTGACTGAATCTGAATAATAGCTCCATGGGGAGGAAGGGCAGCACCAAAAAGGGCTAGGAAAGGGAAGTGTGACAATAGTTAGATTCTGGGGGGAATTTACGTGTTAAAATAAGCTGAATAAAAATGTCTGTCRGAACAGACCAGCATGCCCTGTCGTAAGGAGCAGGAATCCAGGCTAGGCTGGTGAAGAGGAAGGAAGAGGTCAGCATAGTTTGTCTTCTGTTCGGTCATGACTTGTGATGCAACCTCTGGATGTATAATGTCATTTAAAGAAATGACTTTAAGAGTTTCCCAATGGGCTGATCTCATTCCAGCTGAAGCCAGAGTAGCCCAAGAGATGATATTTCTGTGATTCCCCTTGACAAGAATTGTTTCAGTGTGATGGGCTGCTATGCTAACCTCCAGTAAAGAAACTTTTAGTTATTTTAGCAACTATGCTGGCTCAGCAGGGGTGTTTCCTGTACCCACTCTTCTGGAGAGATTCCAGTGCCTGCTGATGAGGAGGGAAATCTATCCTGTGGCTGTTTTATTATAAATATATATATACAGCTGTTTAGTTACAGTGGGAAATTGGTTCCAGTGAAAGCCCACTTCAGTCTCAACTGCTTGAAATTTATTGCAAAATTCTCCTGTAGTTGATTTTGGCTGTCAGGTGCTTTATTTTTTCTAAGATCTCTGGGGCCTTGTCTATAATTTATGTTTTTAATAGGGAATGGGTTATGACAAGAGACCACTTTGAATACATTGATCCACCGTTTATTAACTTCAGCATAACCAACTCTGCTGACAGCAGTGCTTTATAAGAAGTGGCAAAGCATTATTCCTTCCTGTAGGATATATGCTAATAGCATTAATCATGATGAATTATTTGGGTATCTATGTGGCAGTCATTTTTGCAAAGCTGTTTTTTCTGCCCTGCAGGGCCTGTTTCTTTTACATGCGGGTCAGTGAGCTTTTACTGCACTCACTGCAAACATGCAAATATAAATTCTTCATATAAACCGACTGGAAAAAAATTTGCTAGTTTGGAAGAATGGGCATGGCACCCTAATGAAATTCATTCTGAGCAGTTTGTTTAGATACATGTCTAGGAGAAACATTCATGATAGAACATCTTTCTGAAATGAAGGTCTGGTAACACAATCTTTTCTAGTTTCATATCTTTTTGGAAACATCAACTGGAAATGCTAATTCAACAAGGCAATGGTAGTTATAGCTTATCAAGACTGAGTTGTTTCATTGTTTTTGTTTCTTTTTTTTATGCAAACCAATGTTAGAAAGGAAATGTTAACAATACTTTGAAATGTACAATAAAAAAAAAAAAAATCGGTGAGAAAAGATCTCCAGTGTAAGATGCAGATGTACTGATGAAGTTTTGGTGCTGGACTTTGCTTCCAGACCTTGTAAAAGGACAGAAGTTAACTACAAAGAACATATTCTCCAAGAGAATGAAGCCTCTGATGACACTGTAAGAAACCAAAAATATATTATTGTTTCTTGCTGTGACCTTCCTCCATTAATGCTGTTAATAGCTGTGGCTTCCTCATTTTGTGTGGAATTGTTTCAAATGGGCTTTGGGTGTCTGTTCAATGCAGCTGATTTCTGGAAAATAAGAGCAGATGGTTAGTGTTTGTAAATTGCCAAAGCCTCGTGACTTGAATTGGTGAGTTGCCTTGAAAATTGGAGTAACTGCCGTAGCTATTTAAGGACAGTACCATCCTTTTCTTTTTTCCTTCMCTACTTCTCTATATAAAATGAAGATCAAATCTTACTTACGCACATCTAAAATTGCATGGCATATTTTTATTTGCATTACACATGGTTTACTGTATATTATACAGTTTAAGAAATTACACGGATCTTTGATTATGTATATATTTAAATATGCATGCATTTTTGATAGATTTTCAAATGCATTAACATATTTGATRCTATTATTAGAATCAAAACTCTATATCTTGTCAAATTCTGTGATTCAGTCGACATACATTCTAAAGTGAACATAAAATCATAGTAGAAATGCTCAAAATAACTGAACTAAAGCTTCAAGTCTTATTTAGTACTTAAAGCAAGTTGTAATTAATTMCAGTAAGAATTTTGCCTGCCTAAAAGTTAAGTGAAGCATTTCAGATTGAATTGGTAGATTTCATTTTAAGAATAGGGACTTTTTTTWAACTTAATTATTAAAATCTGATTTAGTCTTGACAGTTCTATTGTTATAACTATTGCCACCRAAGGAGAAAGAATATCTGAATTTTATACTACTGCAGTGCATTTTGTGGGCATAGTTCTAGCTTGTGCTGAACAATATAAGGAATAAATCAAAACCACATAAGCCATCCTTATAGTATTATATTTGGATCAAGTAATATTTTCCCTCTGGGTGTTTCCTTTGCTGCAAGTAAAGAATAAAGGAGTATCTCCTCATGCTCATTACAAGAGCATGGGCCCTGTATGTCTTCCTCTGGAGGCTCCGCATCGGGCAGCCTTCGGTTTCCTCCACTGGCTTTGTACATGCTGTAAACTTCTCCTTGGACTTTGTCAATGTTGGCTCTTGGTACTTGCTCTGAATCCTGCCCTGAAAGGAGGCTGTATCAGGAGGGACCATTGCCACAGGACCAGTCCATTCTCCCCAGCACCTCCGCTGGCCTCCAGAGGAGAAGACAGCAATAGCCCAGAGCAAAAAGCCGGAGGAGGAGGCAGCTATTCTCCATGCACRTGATTCCTAGCGCAGCTGGTCTCCACTCCTAGGCAAGCCAGACATAAATAACTTGGCTATTGATAATAACAGTATTTCAGAGGGATTTTTCCCTTATTGCAGTAAGTGAAGTAGGGGGCAACACTCTGCTACATTTCAGAGTCTGACGGTGTATGTACAAACTATGCTTGGGACACAATCTCCAGTAACTTTTTAGTATCCATCTGCTTTACATGGATTAGTTGACTAAATTCGAGAAGCTATTCTGTTTAAAAACTGGTCCTGAACCTCCGCCTCCTTTTTTTTTTTTAACTGTTATTGCAGGGAATTATAATTAATCATAATTTTTTCCTGTGTGTGTGTGTGTGTGTGTGTGTGTGTTATAAAGCTTATGCATCATTCTGTTGGTTTGGAGTCAGTACCATAAAATTCATGTTGTTTCTACTTTTTTTGCTGGTACTAGCAAAATAGGGCACCTAATAGTGCCCTATACAGAAAGCTGACAAAATTTTTTGTTTGATTGTCTTTTTTAATTACAGCTAGCTCCTTTTCTCTGGATTAGTTACTGGATTATGTTTACCCTTTCTCCTATATCTTTTTGAATTTAAACACCTTATTAACACCTGGCTAGTGCCTTACAAATTCAGTTGTCTCTCATATGCAGTAGTATTCAGTACTTTCATCCTTTCACTAAATGCTTCTCTCCCTCCCTGCACTTCATTTCTCCTACTCACTTCGGCAAAGTGGTTCCTATGGCGACGCGCTTTTCCTATACACTAGGTTGTGCTTCAGCTTAAAAAACATTGTATCAGACTCTCCTCTATTTAATGAACACTTATGCTTCCCCCTTCTCCCCTCATCTGATACTGCGTGACTCACTCTGGGATTTGGATCAAACCTATTTGTTTTGGGGGATAGGAATTTTTTTAGCATGCAAATGTCCTCTTCTATTAAAAACCTGGGTTTATTCACATTTGAAATATTTAATAGGTACGATCTTTCTGCATTCTACTTTAGCAGCCCAAGTGGGCTAGTGGCATTTATAATTCATTTTCAAAACTAATATTCTGGTTATGAAAGGATGACACAGAAAACATCAGCTCCCTGGGGCCACAAGGCACTTCCATATCTGCACTTACCTGTTGCATACGCAGGGCTACCGGACCCAAGTTCAGCCTCTCTGGGCTTCATTTAGGTAACGTGGTCACACAGGTACAAATTGTACTCACAAAATAATAATCTTCTTCACTCAGCTCTCATAATCCATGAACAAATCTATCACAAACAATATCAACAAGATGTTCCCGTTCACAGCTTTTGGACTGTAATCACACAGTCTGTTACAAACCCATCAAATGTTTCAGTTCTGTGCTGCTCTGCRAGCGCTGAGCACGTTGCTCTTCAATGTGATATGTTTCCTAGGATGAAACAAGCTTTAAATATTTTCACAAAAATATTTGAAAATGCCCATTCTACTGAATCAAGGAAGACTGGATAAGGTATATCCCGTTATTCATTTAGGTATTTGTACACACACGCACCTTCACTCGTGTAAAATCAAGTCTTCAAAAAGAACTTGCTATTTCCAAAGACCAGAAGCTGTAAAGTATTATTATTAATTTGTATCATTCTTCTGATCATTAATCACAGGTTCCTTTTGTGCTCTGCATTTTAAAAAATATGGAGCGTTTGTTTCACTGTTGCCCAAACAAGTTATATTCTGTGTATAAGACGTGACAAAAGGTGTTTGCAGGTAGATAGAAGACAAAGTGCAAGCAAAACAGTAAGACAGTAATGTTAAGTGAGATGGACTGCAGCCTAATAATACTACCAAATGAAACAGTGTTAACAATTTTGTAGGTCTTACATAAATGCTGATCAAAGCAAAGATCTAGGAAAATTAATTTTGGATAGATTTCAGTGAAACAAGATTTCATTTGCCAATGACAAGGAAAAAAGGAATTGCAGTAATTGAAATGTGATATGAAAGCCTGAGCAAAAGATTTAGTTACATGCAATAGAATTTACTTTGCTAAGCATTAATAATTCTACCTACATCAGGAGAAATGGTTTTAATTGTATGGGATTAGAAGACTTTTGCTAAATTTTTCAAAAGTTTACAGGAGACTGCTTGCTGTTTCTAAAAATAACTAAAGCTTTTAGCAGTTAGTATGTCTCCGATTTTGAGTGAAAAACAGACTTATAAAGACTAGATTGCAAAGAATATTTCTTTTAGGCACTTAAAAAGATGTTCAAGTGTCCTTCAAATGGGTAAGTTGAGTAAGAACTATTGATTTCAGGTTAGAAATGTATCTAAATGCTTTAAAATCAGACTAGGTACCTTGCATCTTCAGACATTGGCTACTTTTCAAACTTTCGAAAGTAGAGATATGTCCCTGAAACACAATTAAGCTGTTCTGAATTTCTACCTAAGCTTTTATCCCAAATTTGTCCCAACATATGGCTGGGATATAGAGCTACTTAACTATTTTACAAAGCTAGATTCATAATTAGTTGTTTCCTGTCTTCTCACTATATTTCCTCACTGCTCTATTTTGTTTACAATATGATTAATTGAACTGCTAGAGAATTAAGGAAAAAATGCTTGTAGTTTAAAGTATATTTATATGGTCTTTTTTAGAGAGGTGAGAGGCTACTCTGCCTGTGATGTGAACTAACTCTTGATTTTAGTCTGTTCTGTTCTATCAAAAATGCTATTATAGCAGTGCCAATTCTTGCAATACTTCTCCCAGAATCAGAGAGTCACAGAGTAACTGAGGTTGGAAGGAGCCTCTGGAGATCACTCTGCTCAAGCTCCAGCAGGTTGCCCAGGACAGTGTCTGGTCAGGTTTTGAATATCTCCAAGAATGGAGACTCAACAGCCTCTTTGGGCTACCTATTCCTCTGTTCGACCACCCTCACAGTGAAGAAGATTTTTTTCTTATGTTTAGATGGAATTTCCTCTATTTCGATTTGTGTCCACTGCTTCTCATCTGTAACTGCTACTCATTTACCAAATCAGTGATCTCATTGTTGATTAAGCATGATTTCTTCTTTGTAAGTCCATGCTGACTACTCCTGATCACTCTCTTGTCCTTTATGCATCTGGAAATGGTTTCCAGGACTCGTTGCTCCATCACCTTCCCTGGTACTGTGGTGAGKCTGATTGGCCTGTAGTTGTCTGGATCCTCCTTCTCGAAGATAGGAGTGACATTTGGTCTTTTCCAGTCTGCAGGAGCCTCTCCCAGTCTCTATGGCCTTTTAAAGACAGTCAAGAGTGGCCTTGCAGTGACATTAACCAGCTTTCTCAGTACTTCTGGGTGCATCCTATCAGATCCCATGGACATGTGTCTGTCCAGTTTGTTTAAGTATTTCCTAGCCTGATCATCCTCCAGCAAGCGTAAATCTGCTTGGTCCGGTCTTCCCCTCTAGTCTCAGGGGCTTGGGATTCTTGAAGGCCTGTTCTACCAGTAAAAATTGAAGTGAAGAAGGTGTTGAGCACCTCAACCTTTACCGTGTCCTTTTTTCGCCATAGTGCCTGCCCCATTTAGCTGCAGGCACACACTTCTTGCTTATTTACTTGTAGAAGCCTTTTGTGTTACCCTTCACATCTCTCACCATATTCAACTCCAAGTAGGTTTTGGCTTTCCTAACCCCAACCATGCACACTCAAACAATGTCTCTATATTCCTTCTGGGTCACCTGTTTCTGCTTCTAACTCTTGCACACTTCCCATTTATGTTTGAGTTCAGCCAGGAGCTCCTTGTTCATCCATGTCGACCTCCTGCCACCTTTGCTTGATCTCCTGTTTGTTGGGATGGACCATTCTTGAGCTTGGAGTAGGTGATCCTTTAATATCAACCAGATTTCTTAGATCCCTGTTGTTTCCAGGGCTCTGTCCCATGGGATTCTTCCCAGCAGTTCCATAGAGAGGTGAAAGTCTGTCTTCCTGAAGTCTGGGGTTGTGATCCTGCTTTTCATCATGCTCTTTCCTCACAGGAGCCTGAACTGCACAGTCTTATCATCAAAGCAATAAAATCTCTATGTCCATAAGTCAGATGTTTATAGAACAATAGTTGTATAAAGCCTTTTCTCTTAGGATTTCACTTAGAAAATAAATTACTCATACCTGTATGTGCTGGTTGATGTTGAGTATGATTACTCAGTTGTATAAAACTTACTTAGAATCATGAAGTCCTGTATGTGGTTAGCATAAATCTCCTTTAGCAGAGATATTGATTATATGATATCATATATCCAAAAGGCAGGCAAAGCAGAAAGCTTTGGAAAGAGAGACACTGATTTTGCACAGCTGTGAACTGGTAATTATAATGTTATAATTTCATAAAACCTTCCAGAATTGTGTTAATTAGTATAACTAACATGTGCCAGTAATGATTTTTCTTATCTCACCTCTTAAAGTAAAAAATTGTGCACAGTTTTTTTGTACACAGACTGGATTTTGAGTGCTGTCTATACAAGTATATTGCTATGTTCTCTAAATCTAGATGAAAAAAATGCTTGAAAAGCAAAGCTGGCAAGGTCTGTGACCACGATTTAGCTCTTGGGAACTCAGTGTGAGTCATATAGAGTGTAATTCTAGCTGAAATAGCCGTCCTGTTTTCTAGAGATGTTCAGTGATTGTAGGTATGCACAGGTCCCATTTTACGGTAACTGCAAGTGTTCAGACTTAAACRAATCAGACCCAAAGTTGTTTGAGCTCTTACGTCACTGGTTATGTGTAAAGGTTCTGGGCATAATCTTTACAGAATACTATCATGTAGGTAGTATTTAGGCTTTTTGGAGAGAAATTTGGCTGGAAATTATTTAAAGACTTAAGCAAGGAGTGTTTGATGTCCTGTAATTCCCTAGAAATTAATGGAGGGTACTATGACCAGTAAATTAGAAGTAGAGGTCAGTATCATGTGCAAAATTCTTCAGAATAAATTGTACACACTTAGCAGCTTGCATCTTGCTTTTAAAACTGTGGAGGTGTAAAGAGAAGAAAAACATTCCTTTTCTTCAGGATTAGGAGTTTCTGAAAATGTGCAAAAGTGGAGATATTCCCACATAAGCTAATTTCTACATGAGGTACATATTTTTTTTTTTTTTAATTTGCAAGTTTTGTCTTAGGTCAGTTTTTAAAAAGTATTTCCTTCAAAAACTTAAGCATTTGGAGACAACTTCTATCTTGTTTTTGTGAAAGTTTCTGGAAAAGCTTTTGTATAGGATTTGATTACAGCAATGAAAATATGTTAATTTACTCGGTTCTTTGAGTTTTCTTTTTCTTTTTACAAGCTTGAAAAGCTCAGAAGAAAACTCCCAAGTTGCATAACTCAAACTATACAAGAATGGGCTTTTTGATTCACAAAATTATTGAGATGGAGAGAAGAAAAGCAGTATTTTCTGCAGATCTGCAAATTCCATTTCAGTTGCCTCAAAATGCCTTATTAGCATACTAGATGAGATTCATTTTAGACTTAACTTCAATTACAGGCATCAATTTAAGATTAAAAATCCTAAATTTAAGTTCCTACTTGTAGATACCAGTAATTGTTCTGGGTGCCTGTGCTCCTGCTGGAGCACAGTTACTGGAGATGTAATYAATAAGGTGGTGGAGTCTAGACAGTGATCCAGCTCCTGCTGTGCCAGCAGAGTGATGCCCCATGCAGGTGGTGGCCTGTGTGTCCAAGGCATTATTGAGGGGCTGGCAGGACCTGTGAGGAACTTGCATCTTCTGGAACAGCACCTGAGACCAAGTGAGATATCATGGGCATTGTGGATGGTATTAGTCTCTTATGTTTAGGCAACTAGATCTCATCCCTAGACTTCCTTTATGGTCAATAGAGAGGAATGAGCAGTTGTAGAGCAAGATCCATAAGACGTGATTTAAGAAGCTACTAATTTATATCCACTGGCTATTAGAACAGCGTACATGACTAGGCCAGATATACATGTAGAAGTCATTGTGTCRTCAAATCATAGCGTAAAGATGACATTATGCTAGATGGAATAGGTCCATGGATACTAAAGATTATCTCACTCCTGTTCACTCCCTTGTGGTGCTCAGATGTTCTTCTGCCTCTGCACTGGCTAATTCAGCTTTCTAATCTGACAGAAAGCTAAGCAAACTAAAAACACAAAGCAAAATAGACCTTTTTCTGGCATGCTAGTGAGACATCAGACATGTCAGAAGGGAAGCAAAAGAGAAAATAGGGGAGAGATTGCACTCCTAAAGCACAGCAAAAGTTACATTGGCTCTTCAGGGCTGTATCACATCTCCCCAGGTGATCAAAGTGAAACTGTAGCTGAACAGGAAAAACAAAACAAAATTCTGTTAAAAATGTGAAGAATTCATATTTGTTATAGACTGTGAAGCAAATAGATGTGAAATGAAGGGATGTCAGTGAGAGGCTGGGCCCAGTCTGACTGACTCTTTTGAAAAGTTCAGTGCCAGCCTCTTTCTTTGATATCACAATTAGATACTGTGGAAATAATTATGATGTCTCTAGCTAAAAATCGTGACTTAAACAGAAAGAAAAATACATATACTTTTTTGAAGCACAAAGAAAGAAAAGTAGTATGAACTTCCTTTCTTTAAATCCATATATTACTAATGATAGGAGATGAAGTGTTCCAAAAACATTCAATAATCTGATTTGAACAGGAGCGAACTTAGATCAACATGAAATGCTCTGAAAACTATCCAAAACCTGTGTGGAATCACAGAATAATTCAGTATGTAGGGAACCTCTGGAGATTGTCTAACCCAACCCCCTGCTTAAAGCAGAGCCAGCCAGACCAAGCTGTTCAGGACCTTCTCTGTTTATGTTCTGAGTATCTCCAAGGACAGAGATTCAACAGCCCCTCAGGTTTCAGTGTTTTGCCACCTTTATGATGACATTTTTTCCCTTATACTAAGTGAGAATTTCCCTTGCTGCAACCTCTGTCCGTTGCCTCTCATCCTTTCACTGTGCATTTCTAAGACTCTCTCTCCATCTTCTCTAAACCTCCCCATTAGTTTCGTTGTTGACAGCATCAAGATCCCCCCTTCGCCTTCTCTTCTTACGGCTGAACAAACCCAGCTCTTTCAACTTCTTGTGCGTCAGTGCCTACAACAGGGTTATGCAAAGTAAACTACACATCAGAAGGCAGATCTATTGCTGTACTRAATATCTAACTCACTTTTCAAGTAGAGGGGCAACTCTGCAAGTCTTCTTTARTCCTGAAGCAGCATGGAGCTCTGACATGAATTATTGCCAATTGGARATGACAGAAGAGATGTGCATTGCTTGGTTACAAAGGAACATCTTTGTTCCRTGTGACTGCTCCTTTTATTGCAAGCATTACTGTAGCGAAGAACAAGCCACATTGCTTCTATCTGCTTTTCTCTTTCTTAAAATACCATTAATTGGTTCATAAGAGTAGCTACACATCTATAATGCATTTCGTTTCATAATCCCAAAGTGCTTTGGAGAACTAAGGACTGTATTATACTTGCTAAGGTAAAGAGGTGCAGAGAGAAAACTGGACTAGGAAAACAGCAAATACAGGGAAATTACAGAAAACAAGGCAAAGCTTGTGCTTGGGGAAGATGAAGAACTCTTCTAGAGCACTGATGCTGCTAGTGTCCTTAAAGAGGCAAAGCTAGGAGAAGGTGCTCTGACTGCTTTCTTATACTTCATATATTCCAGGGACTCTCATTTACACTGTATTTCTTGGCCTTTTTGCCTAAAATTGCCTATGGTTCAAATTAGTTTCATTTACTGCCAGAGATTTAAGCAAATTTTGAGGGAGTCTTTTTTTTTTAATCAAATTGCTTCTTTTGAACGTTTCGAACCATTAAAACATTCCTTAAAAATATTGCCCTAATCTTTTAAATCAAACCCATATTTAGTAAACACCTATAATGTGAGAAAAGGTCTGTACCAATTGTATTTCCACAGATGTAAAAATCTAGAGTAGGAATAGGTCACAAAGTGCTTCAAATCATATAAACTGTGTTAGGAATATATTTGTATTTTATTGGCTTSTGTTAATAAAGTTACCATCATAGGTATTTTCTAAATCATTTGACATCTACTCCTATATCAATATATGTACATAAATTGGGCCAAATTCCCTAAATTTCTCCATTCCTTTTTTTTTTTTCATTTAGTTTAATATCAGTTATCAACCTATCAACATGATAGGTTGAATTTGCAAAATRTAACTTTTCATTTCTTCCCATTTCATCTCTTTTTTTTTGGTAGGAGAAATTTTGTTCTACAGTTTAGAGGGTTGTAATACAGACTACAAGGGCCTGAGATCCACCAGGCATCTAGATGTCATTACCTGCAGCCACATTATGGTAGACACAAGCAAAGACATAAAGAGAAACTGCAAAAATATACTAGCTTCTAAACAGAGAAAGAAAAGGGGGATTCTATGAAAGTAATAAAGTATAAAATATTGCTATACTATAAAATTCTAGTCTTATAAATTATTTTTAACTATTGAAGGGGAAAGTAAGCAAACTCTATCCTTCAGTGCTTTGTAAATAAAGGCAAAAGTGTAGCATTTGCAGAATTCAGTCTTTGCAGCCCATGGCATTGGATAGRATCACTGACTCTGTTGTATCTGTGTGCTCTTAATTTTCACCCTGGCACCACACTGCCGAGCACAAAAGTCAAATGCAACAAAATTGTATCTTCGATAAGGTTAAAATCAAAGATGAAACATCTGTTTGTTCGTCCTTTCTTGATTTGATGACACAAAGAGATGGAGAATCCACCGTTGATGTGCTAATTTGTTTTGAAGGTTAATCCTTTTAATGGGTATTAAAATGTGTGCATTATTTCCCATTTCAATTCATCTATCCTCCAATTCCTAATCTCCTCTTCTTTTATTGCCTGTCTAAACTCATCGAAAGCTGTTTAGTATCCAGTTCTTGGTATTATGAATGTGCCTGTATTCTRTAACTTCTCTACTTTCTCTTTGCCTTGCTAAACACATCAAAAACATTTGAGACAGTTYCTTCAGCTCTTAAAATCCCTTTTCCTTTGCAGCTGTTTTGTCTTCCTTCCTAGTGTTTCACTATTAATTTTGGACAATATATTTTCTTGCAGTATTCTAGTATCTGTGTCCTCAGAACCTAATACACATTTCCAGACTGCATGTTATTTACTCTTTCGTCTGCCCAGTCTRAGATCATGGTCTCAGATGTAACCCCTCTCAGTTGCCCAGCCACTGTTAACTCTAAATCCCTTTTAGAATCGCTCTTTCTAAGCAGTCCGTAGCAAAGGCCTTCATTTGTTGTTTCTTTCTGTACATTGTTTCTGGTGATATTCAGATGGATTTCATTCAACTGGGACTAGCTTAACAGATGAACAAATTAACTAGATCATGAAATACAGTTTGTGTTCCCCAGTGGTTGTTATCTTTTCCACAGTCTTTGTTTAATCTTCAAATTTAGTCAAAATAGGCTTTTTTTTAAAAAAAAAAAGGGATGAAAATGTTGGAAAATATGTGTTCTTTTATTCATCCCTATGAAATCAYACAGAAAATATCTTCTTACAGGGATCATTCTCTACTTTTAGATCAGTTTCTGGGACACATGCCCTTTCCTCATCCCGTTATGTGGACTCTTCTGATATTATAAGGCACACATTTTTAATCAGAAGAACTCACAATATTAATACAAACACTTTACAAAACACTATTGCATTTACAAGCCTTTAAAAATTGCTTATCTTTTCGAAGTCAGGAATGTGGCTTTTATGATGAGACCCGTTTTAAATAAAATCAGTTGAATTATATTCATTATCTTTTCAGGCTTCTTTTTTTAATCATTTGTTTGGTTGTGTTGATATAAGGCTGGCTGCTCTATGCTTAGCCAGGTATCTTTTCTGTCCTTCTGGAGTGCCACTACAAGAGCACAGTTCTTTCCGTCTGCTGGAATCCCCTCAGCAGCCCAACCTGCACTAATGAGACAGTTTCCGTTGAACAASTATAGGATCTGTCACTTCAAGAACTCTTAGATATAAATTAATCATGCCTGTTTATATATAACCTTCTATTCCCAGTCAACAGTCTTTAGCCTTTACTTTGTTTTTAGTTCTAATAGGCACTCTGATAAGCACATGCTAATTACAGTCACGTATGTCATCCTCTTCATGTAATTTAAACGTTAAGCAAGTATTTCATTCTGTTCTGCATTACTGTTAGCAATTTTATTCTCTTCACCTGATGATGGATCTATACCATTGCTCAGACCTTTTTAGATCCAAATAAATTGAAAGAGTCTTTTTTATTGTTCTTGCTTTTGCTAGCTATATTTCTTTGATATTTTTACAACCTATAATAATTTTCTGTAGTTGGTACCTCCTGATTTATTGCACAATGACAGAATTGTTGAGGTTAGAAGGGACCTCTGGAGATCATCTAGTTCACCCCACCCTGCTCAAACGGGGTCAGCTAGAGCACATTGCACAGGATGCATTGCATGTCCAGGCAGGTTTTGAATATCTCCAGAGAAGGAGACTCCATAACCTCTCTGGGCAACCTGTTCCAGTGCTCTGTCACTCTCACGATAAAGAAGTTCTTCCTTCTTCTTGAGCCTGTCCAGATCTCCCTGAATAGCAGCTCAGCCTTCTGATGTATCAGCCACTCCTCCCAGTCTGGTATCATCAGCAAATTTGCTGAGGAGGCACTCCATCCCCTCATCCAGGTCATTGATGAAGAAGTTGAACAGGATGGGACCCAGGACTGAACGCTGAGGAACTCCACTACCCTAGAGTACTCCACTACCCCTAACTACAGTTACACTCTTGCCACTGATGACAACCCTCTGAGCTCTGCCTTTCAGCCAGTTCTCAGTCCACCTTACTGTCCACTCGTCTAACCCACACCTCCTGAGCTTATCTAGAAGGATGTTATGGGAGACTGTGTTGAAAGCCTTGCTGAAGTCAAGGTACACAATGTCCACTGCTCTTCCCTCATCTACCCAGCCATTCCATCAGAGAAGGCTATCAGATTGGTTAAGCAGGATTTCCCCTTGGTGAATCCATGCTGACTACTCCTGATCACCTTCTTTTCCTCCATATTTCTGGAGATGCCATCCAGAATGAGCTGTTCCATCACCTTTCCAGGGATGGAGGTGAGGCTGACTGGCCTATAGTTTCCTGGTTATATCAATGATTATATTTTTCTTTCTATTCCTGATGGCTACCTTCATTTTAGCATGGAAAGAGGAGAAATTTCTTAACCTAACTTACTCTTTCAGGAGTCGTATCTGTTGCTATAAAGATTGGTCATTAGAATCAGTGTTGGAATAGTGAATTAGAGGATCCATTTTCACTGCATGGTAGGATGCTACCTGAAGGCCTAGCCCTTAGCTGACAAGACCTGAGGGTCCATGAGAGTACATAGAAGCTCCTTTGTGCACCTTTCAGTCATGTGCTCAGATTTCCGTTGCATGAAAACTGTAGTTGCAAAGGATGGGATCAGACATGCCTGGCTCTGGCTCCAGCATTAACAGGGAGTCGCTGATAACAGTTATTGGCATCTATGTGGTTGAAARTACCCCTCTTGCTAGCAGCTTCTTCATACCGCAGTAATGCCTGTCAGATTTCAGTTTTCTTCCTCTAGAGGCAAGTTCTGCTGTAGTTTTTGCTTGAATGGTTACTTGAAAAAAAAAAAATAAATAGCAAACCATATGTAAGGACAGAGGCAAAATTCTCTTCTCAAATGAACCCAGTGAATCTTGTCAACAGCTCCTCTGACCTCAGCAAATAGCAAATTTATGGCGATTTCTGCATAGAGACTCTTGAGTACGTGTGCGTGGCTAATAAAAATAGTTATTTACTTGAAAGAAGATAACTGAATTTTCACACCAAAGTTTTGAACAAATACAGTAATAATAGTTCGTTATCTTTTAAGTACTCTCAGCATTCACTTGACATACTGAGCAGTGATATGGAATAATGTAATAAATTCAGCCTGACTGAAGAGCTCAGTGTGGAAATTGTGCCCTAAGTTAAGGGCATGCAACCCAGTAGAAAATGCAGGTGTGTAAACAAAAGTAAACTTGGATCAAGAGTTACTAACAAGTAACAAATTAAATAGAAAAGTCTGTAGATCCTGCTTGGGATCACTCTTTCTAAGGATGTTGCATACCTACCTGTTTGGCATATACTTGAATCCTTAATTAGTGGGTGTAAAGCACACAKTGCAATTATTGTCCTTGAAGGGAATAGGTTTATGGAAGTTTTGAAATGCTTTTCCTATTTGCAGTAGTAATAAGAGAGAAAGGATTGCCCTGTTTTGGATATGTGAAAAAGATAATTTTGAAGAAACGAATGTCACCTTGATACAGATCCAAAATTAGAGCTTTCTCTAAACAATGTCATAGAGAATCAGTTAATTCTCTTTTAATTCTGACGAAAAAAAAAAAAAAAAAAACTCCTTGAAAATAGTTCTGGGTGTGACAGACAATCTTTGGGTTTTTTTACATCGTTGTTCACAATTATCTTCAGTTTCTTCTGCCTGGGTCTGATGGAGTCCCTGGGGGGAAGTGGAGAGTGCTCCTGCAAGATGAAGAAACTTGAGGAGGCAAAAGCTAGGAGAAACTTGGAGGTTTAACAGGCAAAAGGGTCACAGGGAGGAGATGCATGAGCCTGCACCTCATGCGAGACCACAAGGCTTTTTGAGACAAGCAATGAGGAAGGAATAGGAGTGCAACAGGAGGCAACTTTATATGGAGCAGAGGGAAGCATATGGGGTCTGCTTCTTCTCGAAAAATCACTGAATTAAAAGTAGTAATGGCTTAAAAGCCTCTCCTTCCAATGGGCTCACTGGGCAGGAGGAAGGCTGTGTGTAATCCCTGCTTCAGCTCTCTTCCATTTGTAATGATCATTTTGGTTGCACACATGCAAATAAATAATGTTCAGCAGTATTCCTGCACTGGAATGTGATCACTTTTATTGATAAATTTTTAGCAGGATCCTGGCACGTTTTGGCGCAGGTCACTTGTATGTGTCCCAGGCATGGTCTGRGAGCCAGCGCAGGTGAAGGACCGGTCCCCAGGGGCAGGTTTAGATTTTGGACAGTTGGTAATCTGTGGTGTTTGGTAATGTGGGTGGGAGTCCTTCCCAGCTAGCTGACCTCAGGGCCAGGGAACAGTCTTGGGAACTTTTGAGCAACTAATTATAACCATTGTCTTTGCGTCTTTAATTTAAAACTCTAGGCTTCTAGTTTTCACTCTAATAAAACTGCCCTTTTACAAGTCTGGCAGCCTTCCGGTCGTCTTTAGGTAGCTCAGTACAAGCCTGCCTGGCTGAATCTACCCCACAGCTCAGCCTGCTGAGACCCAGGGGTTAGGCCATCTCCGGCAGTATTCGCAGCCCAGCGTTGCAGCTTTCTACAAGCACAAGTGTTAAAGTAGAGCCGACTGGAAGCCAAAGGCTATCGTCATATCATTAGACCCTCAAGAAGTGCAGAATGTGAACATGTTGTATAAAGATTTTTTTAAACAACRGTAATCCCTGGTAGTCCCAAGGTTGGAGCATCAGGAATAAATGCTCTGTTTCGAATATCCCTGTGGATAGATGCTGCTGTGTGCTGCATGACCTGTGCAGGCATCGTACAGTCTTTTGCAGCTCTTGAGCTGGCAGCAGGCCAGGAACTTAAGGGTAACTCTCAATTTCCCTATTTATTATTGATTGAAAGCTGCACAATGTGCCAATTTACATAAATCTATATAGCATTTTAGTCWGTAATTAGCACATATGGTTATTACTATTATTTTATAGCTGCAATCCATTTCACAAACTATAAGAAGATCAGAATGAAGTAGAAGGATCAAGAAGCACTTTTTGACTTAAGACCCACCTTTCTTCCCACTACTGATGTGTTTTTGAAGGTGGTTCTTACAAAGTGACCCATCTTTTCTAGCTGTTTCTGTGCTGCTGCTTATCACAGACAGCTTTCTGTGACTAGTTCTGCTGTAGCTGATTACGCAGTCGGATAGATGCCCGTTTAACTACCAYGAATTTCTCTTTTCCAGTTATGGGGCAGTCATATCAGCAGCACTGTTTGTGATCCCTTTCCTGAACTGCATATACCCTTTTGCTATTTTAGAGGAGCAGATTAGGGTGGRAAAAACTGTGAAACAGTTTCCAGGGACGTGGAAAATGATGCTCACAAACCAGCCATCAAATATTTTTTCCCCTCCATGGTWTTTCATAGGCACAAAATATTTACTTGAAAACCCATGTTTTTCCTGTGAGTGTCTCTGAACTTGTTATTCATATAAATAAATAAATCTTGAAGCTTTTTGCTCTTATGAAGGCTTTTTGCTCTAAATTATTTTGTGATTCTATAAGTTAAAACTGAAGACATATGCAGAAGGTAGTTTCCTCAGACTGTGCACAAAGGGAAAGGCTCATCTTAAGAAATTCAAAATTATGGTCCAATAACCTATTTTGCTTATAATTCTTTTTGAAAGTAGAGACAATGACATAGATCTTTTACCAGATTATATTTTCATTTCAACCAAGTAGAATTTACTATTAAACAGTGCATAGTACAGTGTAGTTCACAGTGAAAGTCTGCAGCTTTGCAAATAATCCTTGTGTACTGTGCCAAAATTAGTTCATGATATTTCAATTACCAATCTTTTAAAGCACATTTTGTGTAAATAATATGTAGAACGGTAACAAATGATTTTTTTTTTCTTGTAGGACACTATTAAGTAGGCATATCTTAAGAAAGACACTAGGAATTATTCCTCAAAGCTGCATGATGTGTATTATGAWGTTTAATATATAGCAGAGCTCAAGATATAGCCATTCAGAGAAAATTGTTAAGTATTTCATGTATATCAGATTGTGTATCTTCATTTAAGTGTAAATGAAGTATGCATAAGKGGCACAAAGATTCYTGTGCATGAAAATTGCCTTTCAGGTTAGCAAGATAACTATTCATAAATCTTTTCATGGTAGGAAGTTGCTCTAGTAAAACTGTTGTTGGATTATTGGTTCATACTTTTTATTGTATAAAGCCAGGTAATTAAGTTCTCCAGAAAATGTTTAAATTAAAGCTCTCCTGGAACCAAAGTTGTCCCTGAAAAAAAGCTGCAACTTTCATCTAAAAATATTTTTCAAAGAAGTATGTGCACAGATTTCATCTTGCCCGAGGAAACATTATCCATAAGAGCTGTATAAGTCATATATATCTTGCATGTCATATAAGATATATGAGATATTTTGTTTTCATTCTTACAGTAACATATATTATGCTAAAGCAGTAAATTCATGCCTGAAAGAGCATAACAGAAATRGTTAAAAGTTCAGCTGCAGGATTTTATTTGTCACATACTCTATAAACAAAATATTTGAATGCTCTTGGAAAGGATACATGTCATGTAGTAGGAGAAATGGTTCACTGACAATGCTGCATCTGGATATTATCAGCAGGCACTGTTTGCATGCTGTAGAGAAAAAAAAACATAGAAATGAATACCTTGTTCATGAAACACTGATTTGGGAACCATCAACAACATCATAGCTTAGGCCCAGATACTCGAAGACATCTAAGTCCTGTTACAGTCATTGARGGTGTAGATTACTATGTAGTGAAAATCCTAATTTTTTCTATTAATCATTTATTTTTCTGTTGGTGATACTACAGTGTATTAGTAGACGCTGAGCGCATCCTGTATTTCCCAGTAAACTGCTTACTTTTCTCAATTGCCCTGCCGTGCAGTGRGGGAGCCTGGTCTCCACCTTGCAGCAGTCCAGAGCTGCCCACCTCATAGACTGTCCCAGGGCTGGACATGCTTGCCATGTACCCCTTGGACTTCTGCAGTGATTTTTGAAACCTACAGGTCTGACTCCTAAGCAAATTGCCAAAATATCGAAATTGTGGGAAATTGTCTATCTCTGTCTAGCTTTGTTTCCTAGCACTGTGTACATAATCTGTCTGAAAAAGTATAAAAACGTATCAGAATGCAAAATACCCACTAATATCTTGAAGTTAAAAGCAAAGATCTCTAGAAACAGAGACCTGGAGAAATTGTATTATAAGCAGAATAATCTTGTCATTTTTCTCCTTTCATATGTTAATATGAAACTGCAAAGATGAACAAGCTTTTGGCAAAATTAGAGCTACGAGTCTTTCATCAACATTCCCATGTACTTACCAAGTGAGGTGGAAAGTCATCTGTGCCCTAATAACGTTCCATGCATACAGGACATGTCTTCCTATAGCAGATAGCTTCTCACCTGTAATTAAGGAGTCTTAAATACTGAAAGAGATGTGAAACATTCTGAGACTTCAGCAGTCATAAATATTTATCACAAGTCAACAATTTATTAGTTTAAATTAGTATGGGACACTTTCACTAATAATAACATTGCTTCAAAAAAAAATAGTTTCCAAAATGATATTTCCGTAGCTATAAAGTATGGTTTTCAATGCTGTCATCAGAAATTGCATATTGTAGGATGGCATTTTTCTTCTTCTGTACAGTGTTAAGGACTAATCTAGATTTTTCAATGGCTTGTCCCTATCATTGTTCTTTATAATTATACATCTCATTTTTAATAAACTGAATATAGGCTATGCTTCTTTTCTTACAATTACATAGGAAGAAAGATGTTTTGTTTTGGTTTTTTTGGTTAGAAAAGCCTAAAATCACTCATGTTGCAACACCTAATCTAATGTTTGTTGTGGTTTCTTTCCTATGGGAAGTCATKACCTTTGTTGACCAGGTCTAAATGAAATTAAAGGAAATCAATTATTTGCAGACAGCACTGAGTTAAAATTATTGCATATTAAGCTCCCAAATGTATTTAATCCTTCTGGAATAAAAGAGTTTTAATTTGTGGTAGCTTCATATAGAGGAAGATCCTAAAGTCACTCCATGAATACTAACATGCTTCAACTTTTACATACATTGATTTCTTACAGTTAATTGATTTTCCTTAAGGTTCCCCAAGTTTTCTTAACACAAGTTTATAGTTTAAATCCAGATGCATATCTGGAAAATGCTTAAATGCAAACCAAGGAAAGTATGAAAGTAAGTTCTTCATTGTATTGGCAAAGGAATTATGTTACAGGAAGAAAAATGCTGACAGTTATTTTACTTTCAAAATGATCCGTTTCTTAGGTTTCTAAAAAAGCCAAGCATATACATCCAAAACTTTACAACAAATATGCGTATGTAATTAAATATAATTCAGCTGTGCATGCAATTGCTTGCATTTCCAAGCATAGTCTAAATGAACTCGTTGGTAGTAATATTTTTGTAGTTTTATAATATTTTATAACTAACATATTCTACATGAATATTTACCCAAGAAATATATATTTACACCTCACCGGGCAGGAAACAAAGATGCAGTGTATGATTATGCAAAATTTGTCATATTTTGAATAATAATAACACAGTGTTCATACATCATCTATAGACAGAGGGCATCTGCTATGGACTGCATGATCATTATTTTGTAATAACAAGCAACTCAAAGAAAGCAAACCTAAAATAACGAAGAGACCATATATTCACTCCAAATTACTTGTGCAGCTCTACTTCTTGGTCATATCCTGTGAAGCAGTATTCACTAGATTCGTCCTTTTTGTTAGGCTATGTGGGTAAGGTAAACACATACAYATGATTTGCATTTTCCATCCTCATAACAGTCCTTATTATTTCACTGGAAAAGAACTGAAGTGCAGAAGTGTAATGGGAGGCTTATTGGGAAACAAAGCAATTAAGCTGAAGTAGTAAAAAAGCAAAGAATTTTTTTTCCCCCTTAATACATTTAAGGTATATTCAGAATGCAGAAATGCAACTCCTATAAATAATTTTCTGATACAATCTAATTTTTGCATACCCAGAACACTGATGATACTTTCGGGAACATTGTTTTTCTATTGTGTTACAACAGAATATCAGGATATCTACAGGGTCACACATTGCCAGAATATATCGTGTCAATCAAGATATGAAACTGGTTACAGTCTCCATATGGATCCATGTTCTTAGCTGCCCCTAGCCTTTTGTGACCAACTGTAGACTATGTTCTCTTCATAAGAGTCATCTTGTTTCCAACAGAAATGCTTCATTTTTCCTCACATTATTACTTTTTTTTTTTTTTTTTTTTTTTTAAGTTCCTTGTTTGGTATGAAAACAAATAGTATCGAATGTCCACTTTCTGCATATTCACCTCAGAGTCACTTTTTTTTTTTCCCCTCATTTGATTATGTCATTTATGTCATTTTACACTTTTAAAGACTAGTGGATACGTTCTCTGAGAACTGGAGATGAAAAGGTTCCTCTAATTTGTATCCATGCTAAACAAGAGTGCTCTTTTATGGTTTCCTCTTACATCTGTCAGATTGACACATATTACCGTCTGCTCTGCAACAGCAACATTGAAAGATCTGAAGCTCTTTTGTTTTGTTTCGTTTTCCTAATTGTGGATAAAAGCAGCTAAAGAGAAAATTGCTGCTTAGAGCTCTTCAACCATTGCAAAATTATTTGCTTTGAAGGTGCTTAGGTGGCCTGCATCATTGCAGTTTAAATACCTCATAATGTTTAGTTCRTTTTCGCAGTCCCTGTAAGAAGTAGTGCCAAACTGAGCAGCTGACTCAGGGAAGCAGCACCTTACCCGGGACATGCAGGAAATTCATGCAGCAAGTGCCCCAGGTTCTCAGTCATTTGTTCCTGCCTTTGCCGGGGCTCTTTAGTCAAAATACTTTCTAGTTCTTAGGATAAGGAAGGGAAGGGAATGAGCTTTCTCCTCCTCATTGCTGATCTTAACTTCTGTTGCCTTTGGCTTGTATTTTCTATAAGATTTGCCTCCAGCTCAGCCATCTAGCAGAGAGTTGGTCATGGCAAAGGAGTAGAGTAGACAGCTACAAATTGAAGTTCCTCGTCCTCGTCTTCAGCATGTGCAGTCTCTGTTCAGTTCCTTATTATTTCCTGATAAATCCCACTATATCATTTCAGACAACTGATCAGATGTTTTTCTGTTGCACCTATATAGCGTGAATTGTTTCAGTAGTGTTTCACTGAGACACACACTGATCCTGTAGTAGARACAAGAATAAGTATTTATATTTCACCTCCTTTAATTCTACAGTTCTTCAGCTAAAGGTCTTWGAACACTTTACCACTCCTAATTAATCCTTGAACTTTAAGTAGTTCAGGAGTAGAACATCTAATCGCTGTCCTGATTTCTGGGTCTCATTAGACACAACCCTCAGAAGAGTTGTTCTTAAATGCCCCAATTCAGCTCAGCCTCAGACTAATTTCCCCCTGAGGAACTTAGTTGCCAAGTAAAAATGGCAAGTGTAGCGGGACAACAGACACTTCCCCATTGACGGTTGCATGGGAGAGCTGCTCCTACCCCATGGCTGGAGTATCTGTGCCAGTCATGACTGCCAAGTGTCCAGAAAACACAGGAATGCATCAAACATGAAAGTCTCCTCTGAGCAGGTTCACCAGGGTGTCATTGCCCATAGCAAATAGAAAGGGTTTCTGGTGAGAACTGAATTAATTGGTCTGACTTAAAGCCAAGACAATAAATTCTGCAGTTTCAGCAGTCTTAAAAAACATGCAAGACTGAAAAGTTTGCCATCTCCCAACAGAGCAGTTATTTCTTCTTTTCTTTCCAGAGTAATTCTTCATTTTGATGCTCCTGCGGTTGCATATATTCTTCCTTGCTGGGAGTTATTTTCTTGGTGTATTTGCAAGTAATGGGCAAACAAACTGCAGAAGTAAATTTTGCAGGAATGGCTGGCACACACCTAGTATGAGTATCACCTGCTGTCATACCTCAGCTTGCCTACACTGCAAACTGTTTTCAGGCTCCAGGAACAGCATAAGCATGGAGCACRATATGAGTAGATTAAATTCGCTGTTAGTGTCACCTAAGCTAGTTTATATGGAGCTAGCATGAATATCTCTACATTGCTGTGCCATCTGCCCTGCAGTTAGTCATCTGAGGTTCAGATCTTTCCTGAAAGAATAATATAGGAGGGGAAAGCTTAATCTAAAATTTTACGGACGTCTGATAGCCCAGCCTGTTCCCTTGCGGTGCTATCGTGAGCTACTTCAAAGACGCTGTTCTCTTCTCTTCCATTGCACACATTGTGTCTCTTATCATGATGTCTGTAGAGCTGTTACTTTCCCCATGCATCGATACTTGTTATAGGTAATGTGAAGGACTATGCCAGGCTGACATGGATTTTCAYCACCATTCTCAGAGGAGTCAAGCATTCCTTTGCTTTACTTCATCCTCAAGTCAGTTACTACTCCTCCCACCACAGCAAGTACATAACAGGGATAGGATCTTCACAATCCCAGGTGGGTCTTCAGTTGCTCCACCATTATTTTCCATACAGARATGTTAACTCTATTGCTCCCTGCACTAAGCTTATCAGGAGTTGAATGAGGGATCTTCTGCTTTGTGAAAAAGATATATGTAAGATGCTTGTCTAGTTTGTCACTGAATCTAATCTTTTATCTAATAGAAAGTGGATCTTGAGTTAGTTTTCCAGCTCATGAAATGGGTAAGTCCTTTAAGTCTTGGACTTGAATATCAAGCTTCAGACACTGTAACTCATTCAAAATGAAATAATAGAAAGAAAAACATGAGAAACACAGGCATAAAGAGGAAGTGAAAGTCTGAGCAACAAAACAAAACAATTCTGAATCTTYAATGATATCATCCAAGTTTCTCCACCTGAACTGATCTAAGCTGCACAGAAAGGCAGTATTTGTACAAAGTCTCAGACTGCTACTGGGAAATCCTCTAGCTTTTAAAATGAACTGCTATATCATCCCAGGTTCATGGGATGCTATAAAAGGCTTTTCAAATGAAATCCAGGCAGCCTTTTCAAAGGGAAGGTGCTATCTATCCATCTTTCCTTTTAGCAGCTCTTCTTTATTACTTATAAGATCATTCATATTCTTGAGGCTATGAAGGCCCCGTTAAGAGAACTACGCCTTCCTAACTGATAAAGCAAGTTCTTTTCATTGCCCTTCATCAACTGGAATCACTCTCTTGGGTGTCTTTTCATTCAAACCTAGCTGAATATTCTCTTTAATCTGTTTTTCTGTGTTTTTTTCCAAATATAGTTCTCATTCAGAAAGAGAACTTGAGGTTGCACTCTGCACTTGCAGCAAAAAAGATGTCATTTGAGAAAGATAAGTATTGCCATTCAGAAAAAGATTATCTCAGAAATAGCACTTGTACAGACCTCTTCAAAGTCCTATGCAAGCTAATTTATTAATTAATCTAAATGTACAGTTTTATTCATTTGTACTCATGAGGATTAATATAAGAAACTGAAATTATTCCTAAATAGAATTAAAAGTATGCTATATTGAGAGGAAATGAATTTTTCCATAACCCTACTGTGACAATTAAATTCATTTGCTTTGTCACTGCTATTTACTTTTCAATGCATGATGTATGTAGGTTACAGCAATGAAATCCTGTATCTGACTCAGCTTATGGTGCTGGTTTCCCATACATTTATGTACAGATAAATTCTCACTGGATTCAAACCATAGAAATCCAAAAATGTGAATTAAATTAATTTTAGAGCTTAGGGGTGACTTGTGAAATTAAAATTTCCTCATCAATCTCAGCTGGAATTAAAAGTTTAATGGATTTCTGTATTCAGAAGGTACAACAATGATGTGCTCTCAGTCTACTACCCTTCATAAAGTGTAGGCAGTGAAATTCTGCATTAGCTGGGCCCATGATCAAAGGAGAATCATCTGTAGAGAGTGAAGTCCCTTGTGTGTTGGAAAGCTTAGGTTCCGTGATTGTTATTACTGTACTTTTGGRTGTTGAATGCCCAGTGCTTTTGTACATCCTGCTAGGCTTTTCGCTTTAGTGATGCTTTCTGACAGGGCCATCAAGAGGCTATCATATGAAAAGCTTTTCTTTTTACCAGTGTAAATCTGACAAAATTCACTAAAGGAGCTGAAGAGCATAATTACTTAACGTGAGGTCCTGAATACCTTGTTAGTTTGCACGATGACTTCCTAGGGCACTTTGCAAGAATTGCTGATTAGTGTACTGGTCAGCCATGCTACTCAGTGTAGCCTGGGAATCATCTCTTCTGGCACATATTTATTCATCTGACACTCCAGGTTCCTGTAGCTGCTCCTTAGCTTCTTCTTAAGCTGAAGCCCTGATTTTTCCCCAGTGATCTTTGCATTCACCTTAGATAGCGAACGGGATGTCTATTCTGTGTAGCCACTACAGTCCACATGGCTATGGAAGAAAGAARTCATGCTCTGGCAGCACATGGAAAGGCTTTTGTCTTTTCGTTTTTAAGTCATATCTGATTTGCAGCATGAAGCAAAGAACCTCAAAGTCATTACCAAATGCATTTGTTTCAAATGCCTTTAAAAATACATATTGTATGTCTACGTAGGTATATCTAAATCTGGCACCCATACATGATTTTCTCATAGCTGTCAGTGAAGTAAGAAGATTCAAATATGAAGCCTCACGTTCAGCAGCAGAGTTTATGAACCGAGCCTAGAGGACATGGGTTGTGAGATGGGTGTATCCATTCACCAAGAAGGTAGCAGGCTTTATTGGCTTATTTATTTATTATTCATCATACTGCTGAATATGACAATAGCAACTGTGAAATACTTTCCATGGATAGATAAAGTAGAAGCTGGGATAGCTAAATAAATACTGCAAGTGAGTATGAAATGAGGTTGCAGTATTTCTGTGGCTCTTGTGTAATACCACAGACTGTGGCTTATGTATGCCACCTACATACAGCTATAAAATATTGCAATGTGCTACATTATTGTGATAATGGTCAGCTTTAAAACCACATAATTCAATACATGTAAACTGAATTTTGAAGTGAATGTTTCCTTGGTCAAGGAGATTCAATCAAATATGACTTATGCCTTCATCACAGCACATCAAATTATTATAAGTCAGTGTCATACATGAATTTTTAGGAACTTCTTCAAACCTAYATGGCTGAAGCAAACCACAAAAGCAAAATAGATGCCTTTTAGAGCATTCTGGCCTACATGGTTTAAACCCTGCCTTTTATAAAAAAATACAACTAAGAACCTTAATAGTGCACCAGAAAGAAAAAAAAAAAAAAAAAAAAAAAAAAGAAATTTAAAAATTAAAAAGAAAAAAAGAAAAATAAAATTTTGTTCTTGGGCCATTTTAGAGAACCTCTATAATTTTGCAAGTCAATGTGAAGATCCATGAGAATAAAATTTGGCTCTCTAAGGCAAAATCCAGTGGCACAGATCTTTCTCCTGCTTGTCACTGAGCCAGAGTCTGTCATTTAGATTTTTTTTTTTTTCTGCCCATATTGGATTATTCCCAGCTAGCATCACTGGAGAAGCCAATTATTGTATCTCAACTGCCCTTTCCTCCAAGAAAGATAGAGACATCAAATCCATTGCTCTGATTAAGTGGTCGTATGTCTGCCCTATATTCAGCCACCCAATTATATGCAGCTTTTTCTTCATAAAGGCCACTATAGCAATAGTCAGTAGTGCATGCATAAACACTGCTTGTGCCTCTGGTCTTCAGTGTTTTTTTTTTTTTTTTTGCTCTGATAGTGAAGATTCTGAAGACAAAGAAGCAAATGAGAAGGGAGGAGCGAGCAGCTGTGGAGGAGCGAGAAAGAATATATATATAGGACTTTTGCTATGCATGAAATGCAACACCCTGTTCCCACATGGTGACGCACATCAGTCACTCCAGATGGYGAGAAGGGTTGAGTTTCTGCCTCAAGCGGCCGCACTTGGGCTCCATTTGCATTCCCCAGCCCAGTTGTTCATAGAGCGGCATCCTGGCAATGCACAACCGCGCGCACAACTGCGCACCGGCTATCTTGCGCTTGCCTTCGGAGGCAGAGCGTTTCATCGCCTCCGTACCAATATCGTACCAATATCAGGACAGCTTTACGGCACAGGGAATGAGAGGAGCTGGATCAAGTTCAGCCTCCAAGTGGAGCCCTCTGACAGTCGTGCTCAATGGTATACAAATAAAAGATCATCCCAAATCCCGGTCACATCCTGCGCTCCCACAAATAGCCTCAAATTTGTGTAAAACATATTTTAAAAATTCCTATACCTCAATGAATGAGCAGCTTTTGCTCTATCAAAAAAAAAAAAAAAAAAGGGGGGGGGGAGAGGAAAGAAAAAAACACCTTTCCATAAAAAACTCTTTTCAGTAACCAGTCCCTGGCTGTATAGTACCAATACCACAACCCATTTGTTAGGAGCAAGTTGTGAATGTTAATTCATACCATGTGAAATGACTGCTGTTGTTGCTATAATTAATCCCATTTGAAATTGTTCAATTTAACTGATTGTATTAATGGATCTGAGTTCTGGTGGTTTGATTCTGTTATTTTGTATGGATATTTTTATTTTTAAAAGCAGTGCAGGAAAATGRAAAGAAAAAGTGTTAGAGAAGTAARGAGCATTTTGAAATATTTATTCATAATTTATARGTCGTCCTTAAAACCTATCAGCAATTTCTAAGAGAGGTACTAAAGGTACACATAATTTTACCCAGAAAGTATGTGCCTTTAACAGTCATTCTTCCTGAAGTAACGATTTTAGGTTAATCTTATGTTAATGTCCAAGGAATTTTTCTGGGTAATTTCCATTCGTGAGAGTGGAAGTTAAAAGCTGTGTATTAGTCACTAAACAAGAGCTGTATCTTTAAGAAGGGAATAGTTTATGAAGATTGGAAAAAAAAAAAAAGATATGTCTTGATGAGCTTGGAAGAGACTTTTAATATTGCATTAAGAAATGTTTAAGTGAAGACATCCTCCGAGGCGGAAGGTTTCTCCTCCGGGTCCTGCTTCTCCGCGAAGCGCGGCTGATCGTCCCACCTTCCCAAGGTGCGGTGATTGGCAGGTGGCGAGGCAGCGCGGAGCAGAAGGTGGGAGCGGGCTCCATCAGTCCGTGCTTGCACATCCTGAGCACCAATTACTGTCACGGCTGCCAGCGCTGATGTGTTTATCAGGATGAGGTATAGCAGAATCTGTGTGCACGGGCAGCGCGCGTGCTGGCTGACCACCCCCTGTGATGTAAAATATGAGAGTCTGGGAGCTGCTGTTTTATAATTCATCAGGTTCAGCAACCGAATGTTGTTGGTTGGCTTAGTTATAAAGGCAAGTGTGAACCGAGCAGCAGGCAGGAGAATCTTGCACGGAGAGTCCTGCGAAGCGGCGTTTGCTGCCTGGTCTCTGCTTTTGTTCAAGTGAAATCTGTCTTCGGTGAGTGACGGGGGTTCTGCTGAGCCGGAGCTGTTATTAGATAAGCTGGGTAAACCTGCCTGCTAGTTTTGTGTGTATTTTGCTGCTGGAAGTACTTGTCTGTGGCTGTTTTTAGATTTTACACTATTTGCAATTGTGCACATTACCGGCACAAAAGGAGATGAGAAGGAAAATGTGATGATGAATTATTCACCATAGCGCTGTGAGGATCTCTTTTCTAGCTGAAGTTACTTTCCTTTAGTCAGTGTGTTGTGGGTTCAAAGAATGAGCAAATCTACCTGTCATTAAATTGCTTTTCTTTATTTTTTTTTTAGCGGTTGAAGAGAGTGAGAGCTGTATCTTTTGTAGCAAGAGGAAGAAAAGGAAAGAACTAAAATCAGAAGCATTAACAAATTCTTGGCTGTACATACATGTGCCTTTTCAGATGCAGCATTAAATCTTTTGTGTGCAGCAAGGGGCTGCAAAGAATTTGTACTGTAGAGCTTTTTTTTAATTAGGTAGTCAGCAAAATGGTAGTCTCTCTCGGTTTTTGTGGTAATATGCCTAGTATCACATTAAAATGAATGATTCCCCATCTTGCATAACAACAGTGCTGATATATGTGTAAGATGAAAGGCAGGGAGAGACTTTGAAAGAAACTGTGCGAGAACATGGTATAGCACAGCTAGGTAGGGAAAGGTATATTTCCTGTAATATATTCATTACTTTGTGGATTGCTCTAGCTTTAGATTCTTTGCTCAAATTATTGCTTGCTTCATTTTGACCTTTACATTTTTTTAAGCAAGCTCCTTTAATATATATCCGCATTATCTTTTCAGTAACCTTTAAAGATCAATAAGCCCCCGATATAACTCCTTTTGTTTTAACCAAAAAGGAATTAAATAGTTTACTAAATGGCAATGTTGGCATTGCTCTGCGATACCTGTATCCCTCCTCAAAACAAACAGTTATTCAGGAGTGCCAATTTTCCTTTTCCTTTTTTCCATAGCAGTATTACCAAAGGGGACGGTCATACCTCCCGTCTCTCCATGCCTGTCTTTTGGTTTTGGTAGGAGAAGCAAGTTTGTTTTATCAGAAATATTGAGAGGGTTTGGCAGCGCAGCACCTGTTGTCTTACTGCTTTATTATCAGTAGTTGGAGAGAGAGAGTTTTCCGGAGACCTGTCATCTGTGAGCAGTCCAAACTGTTTACTCTGTAGTGATTTAAACTTGCGTTGATACTTCTCACTTAGAAATAATCTGCTCCGTGAGTTATGTATGAAGTGTTGAAGGTGCAGGACAGATACTGGTATAATTAATAAGACGGCCTCATTTTAGTATCTTTTTTATTTTATTTAAAGAGGAAGGCTATTTGCCTATGCCACTGACTTTTCTTGCAACAGAGATTTTCATTTACTCTTTCTAAATCAAAAATTTGGGAAAAATCATAATTTTCTGAGATCATTTCTGGGCAGCCTAACAGACTAGGCTCTTTCCCATTTCTAGGAAAGAGTACATACTAGTGTCATCAGTGCTTTACTTGAGAACATTTTTCTGTTTTTTAAGCATTGCAGTCTATTTTCAGTGACCCTTGTGCTAGCAAATGAGTTTTCTTGAAGTGTGAGCTTCTGGCTTTGCAAGTTCTCCTCCTTTTAGAAATCTGTGATATTGCATCCATCTGTCTAGGCATTTATATGGCATATATCACTATGGTGTAATCTCAGCAGTCTGAACATTAACCACGTAAATGTATGTACTGCAATGTAGGAAGTATAAATTAGGACAGGRAAAGCAACCCTAAAAGGAGAAAGTTATGATAGGCATATATGGCTCTTAGGGGCACCAGTGCTCCAGACTCACTGTTTGTTATAACACAGTAAATTAAGCCACCAACTAGTTCAGTCTGCAAGCAATGATGTGGAGGCTTGGGCATGGATGAAACCATCTTCTTGAAGTCCTGTCCAGATAAGACTGAATGGAAAATAGCCAGAGGACATGGCAAAAATTACATTTTATTCTGGGTGCATGCCTACTGCTCCTTTGTGGTCATAGTTTGACGGGGTTGCTTAAAGGAAAAACAACGGTGACTAGAAAATATATTTTAAATCCTCTCTGGTCTGGAAAACATGGTTGTTTTATCTGGATATGAGTATGCTCCTGTAATCCATGCCTCCCACCTCAACAGTAAGCCACTGCAATGCACTCCATGGATAACAGATAACAGCAGTCTGTGGGTTTACTGTTATATCTTGCTGGAAACACATTACACTTATCCTCCAAGAGGAATCTCTCTGCTTTTGCGCTTTAGTTACAGCTGACACCAGCCAAAGCTCCTGTGTTCAAACTACCTTTCATATGAAATATAGAGGGCTGGGGAAAAACGTATCGAGTAAAGGTCCTTAGCTTTGATTTTTTTTTATTATTATTATTTTTTATTTTTTTGTCTAAAATACCTCAGACCTGCTGATCTTCAAGTTTGCTAGGAAGTCCCATGGCAGCTAAGGGTCAGCATTTTGGGTGAAATAGAGTATTGGTTAACCCAGGATTACTCTTTGGATTGTTATTCTTCAATTTGCAATAAGGACAGCTGATGTGTGATTGTGTAGTGGTGTGATTGTGCTTTTTATCTGTGGCAAAAGTGACTGTAGATTGCAGCAGGGGCCTGCAAACTTGTGTGTAAGCGCACTGGTAACATCTCTATTTTTTGTTGTTAAGCATAACRCAGGGAAACTATACCTTTAAATAAATGAAAGCATTCATTAAACCGAGTTCTATAGAAAGCTATAGTCCACAGAACTGAAAAGAACATATATCTCCTCTTGCTCCTTATTGAACAGTGTATTAAAGTGATATTAAATAATAGGTTGCAGTCTTCTCAGATTTGAACTCAGCAGTCATGACATTACAAAACAAGGCCATACAGACCCAAATAATCATACTGATGCTCTTTAGTGAGAAATTCTTCAGTGGAAAAATGGGCTGGAATAATAGCTTAGGCAGATAGTGTCCTTGATGTTGAGAATAGCTGAAGTAACTTTTCAGCAGGGAAGAGACAGAATTTTATAGTGAAAGATAATACACCAATGAAAAAAATATTTTTTTTTCTATGACCAGAGAGATAGGCTGAGAAAYACCTTTTTAAGGATTATCAAACAGCGCATAAAAGGAAAAAATCYTGCAACTAGAGCAGAGAGAGAGCATGTGTTCATAATCACAGTGTGCTCTTTGATGTTGATCTGTTCCTTGTGCTACAAGTGAGACACATGCAAAAGCTTAATTCTGTTGGAAGAGATCTTTTTAGATCTTCTGTGATTTGCAATCAGGAGAGGATATTCAGGTTAGAAAAGCAGTGAAAAATTCACTCCTAAGTATAACACATCCCAAAAGTGCTATGTTTAATTTGTTTATAGATTTAATTGCTTGAGTTGTTTAATGGCTCTCAGTGTCTTGCTCTCTGATTGCATTGCACTAATTTAATATAAAAAAAAACCCCTTTCAATCTAAGCAGTCTTTAATTTTTAAGTTTTTCCGACACTTGAAGAAGAATGGGGGGGGGGGATAAAGCAAGGTGTATAATCTTTGCAGCTTGCCCCCTGGTTAAGACAACAAGCCGRCTGGTCTGTCCCTGAAACCTTCCATGTGATCAAAGTACGTTCCAGAGTCATAGACCCTAGTTCTGGAGAATTCAATACCAGAAATCAAGAGCAGTCTTATATCAATGAAAGAAAGTGTTATAAGTGCTCTGCCTTCTGCGTGATGTTTAATGTCGTCTAGATGGCTTACGACAGGAACAGCATGAGTCAAGGGTCCTCTCCAAGAGATGAGCTGCTCAATTCAGCTTTAGTTGGAGTTTTTCCATGGTCTCAGAGGGAAATGCAAGTGTTGTCCTAAAGCACAACCAGAAAGGTGTTGAGTTCTATAGCGTTGTCTCCATCTAAGAACAGCTATGACCACAGAGAAACTACCTGTAAAAAGAGGAGTAGGGTTCAACTTAGATCCAGGGCCTGCTCTACCTGGTAACAGCCTGCAATGTTGAATCATGCAGGCACATAGTGAATGCATGTTCCAAGAGTGAGATGCATTTAAAGYCACCGTGCATTGCTCTTGGTGAAATTTTCAACTCTGCCGTACTGTGGGTCTGTGTTACGGAAGGAAAAAAATGCTGAGGAGACCCTCTGGTATAATACCACAGGAACTCACTGTAATCACATCAGATTGCAGGTTGAAAGCATTCCTCTAAACACCTGCTGTTCCTCTGGTCCTCAGATCACATCAGATTGCAGGTTTAAAGCATTCCTCTAAGCACCTGCTGTTCCTCTGGTCCTCAGTTTTCTGTCTTGCCTGGAGCAGTCAGAGATCTAGAAGACAAATCATTCAACTTATCAGCACACGAATAGTACTGGTACTCACTGGTGGCGGATTTATTCGTTCTCTGMACAATGACGCACTGTCGTCTGTGCTGGGCAAACTTCAAATTTATCCTCCGGTGACCTAAAGCATAACATTAATATGCAGTTTTTATTTGGTACAATACAGGAAAAGTTTATGGAATCACCCTTCTTCTACACGGGAACTACCCATGCGGTCATTCGAAAGTCAGCCTGATAAAACTCCATATACAGTCCTTGTTCCCAGAATATTTTCCTAGTGTTAGCAGAACTTTCCTATCATGTTAGCTAAGCAGGAGCGTAATCTGGATTGACAATAGTTTTAATATCCTGAAAGTTAATGTCATCTTTGCGCCACGCTGGACACTGTGTGGTGTTGAGGGATCTGCACAGTGACAGAATGAGCCATGGCATGTCCCTTCTCATTCATTCCTGTAGTCCACACAAAATGTTTCTCATTTGGAAAACAACAGAAAAAAAAAAAACACACAGTAAGCTTGATTTACAATACTATATATGCTAGCTTTTAAAGAAAAAGAGCACACCAGAGCTTGAATTTAGCAAGTGCTAATTTAAGAATCCACTATTGTCGCTTTTTTGTGTTTTGGTAATAACCTCTACCATTATGAAATAATAAAGAACTGATTGAACGGTGTTGTGTTCAACCACATGCTGAAACACAGCCATAAAAGTGTGAACTTGCTGGGCAGACTCTAATTGGTTTGCATTGGGTTTCTTTTGCCTTTTTTTTTTTCCTTTTTGTAGCTATTTATTTCTACATTTTAAGTAAATTCTACTCTCTGACATATTTCCACTATGTTCAGTAATGTGTGTAAAGACTAGAAAAAACACTCAGGGCAGCTAGTAATAGCAAAGAGCAAATTTTTATACCTAGCAGTTTATGAGAAATTTAATGAAAATATTACTCACAAAAATCTCTTCTTTCTTATAAACTGAGTTAAGAAGATATAAACATAAATACCATTACCATTAGTATACACTACTGTTTTTTAGTTAAACAGTATTTTGTTCTATTTATTTGCTGTTAATCTGAGCTAGTTTGCATGAGATTTGTGTGCCTCCCATTAGCAAAATTGCCCTCCAGAAAGGAACCTATTATCCTGGTTTTATAGTTGGGAAACTGGGAATGGGCAAAATAATTATCCATCTAGTGTATCCATCCTGGAGCAGGTGTTTCTGTTGAGCACTACAGAGAGAAATAACACTGTGCACTGGCTGCTGCTGACATTGGGTTGGACCGCAGTTCAGAAATGCAATGTACTGTTATCAGGAGGTGGCATTGGGTGAAACTCTTCTTTTACCAAAAGTATCTGTATTTTTCCTTTTGAACTACAATCACAAGAGTTAAATTCTCTAGTGAAGTGTATAGCCGTCTAGCATACCAAAACCATTTTTTTCCAGATGTGGAATCACTTTAATTTCACAATTTTTTGAAATTTGTCTGTTAAAAACCCTAATTTTTCCTAGAGGTGTTCTAAAATGTTGGGTTTTTGAATTAAAGAAATTGTTCAGGAATCTTGATCACTTTTCCTTTCTTCCATCCCAGTTCAAATTTCATCACATTTGAGCTGTAGTGGTGGACTGATCTAGTTTTGGAAGATTCATAGGAAAACCTTGTTAAGCCACTCTCATATTTTTATGATAACCATTTTATATTGGCCTTTGTAAGTGCATGTAGTGTAATTTGTACTCAAATATCTTTGTTTTCGTTTTCTTTCTTTTCTTGCTATTGACACTCGATAGTTGAAATGATAACACCCACAGTCAGTTGACCTCAGTATTTTCAGAGTGGAGGAGATAGTCTGCTTTCCTTTGATTGAATTCATTTCAGTACCTAGATAATGAATGATGGAGGTACAAAATAAAGTAGAAGAGCTGGAAAAAACAGGGTAGATGAGACTGCATACTGTGCATATTRTTATTCATTTTTTAGTGGAATTACTATAGAGTATATAATTTTCAGTTAAGGTTTATCTAACAGGCAGAAATTAGTGTCTGGCTTTTGCTCTACATCATTTTTAAAATCCACCATTTTGCCTTGATTGATTGAGATATTTAGTATTAAGTACGAGTCAATGATGGGCCAAGGAAGGCTAATGAGATTGAAACATCTTACACCTTACGGTATCAGTTCTCTAATTTTTTGTTTCAGTTCTTTGTTTTTTCTTTTTTTGTATGCTTGGTTAACATGGAAATAAACAAGCTTTGGCTGTAGATGTGGAGTGCAGGCCTGTCAAATAATTCTGAAAATGTCTAATCCAGAGTTAATTATTTGTATTTGTGGTGAGAGGTTTTTTTTAGGATTTGAAACACGGGAAGAAAATGGACAAGATTGCTATTATACTGGGGCATAATGAGCCACCTGGCATGTTCTTGTATGAATCTATACAATAATAACAATTTTAATTTGTCTCATTCCCTTACCCCTAATGCTTTTCCCCACAGGGTTAAATTACCTTACCTGTAATATGCTGAATTTTAATGTAGCTAAAAGTTATTTTAAAAGTATGACATAAAGGCAAGGTATACTTGCTCTTTCATGTAAATGAGAGGTTAAAATATCAAAAAGATGTCCAGTTTGTTCTGACCTACACCCATAAAGCCTGTTTTCCATATGCTGTTTTCATTATGCCTGTTGTCATCTTTAGAGTATTATCAGAAGTACTTGTAGAAGATCGTTATGCTAAAAAACCCTGAAAATAAAGATATAACCAGATATTCCTGAAACAATATATTCCTATGGATTTCTGAAAACATCTGTAAACATTTGATGAAAGTCTTTTAATTATTTGTTATCAAAATATTTACAACATTACTCCTCCCCTTTCTCCTCTCAAGTTTCAGTTGCCCAAGACTGCCAGTTGAGGGAGGCAAGCAGGGCTTGGCGGCTGATGTTTGCTGAGAAAGTGGTATCCGTAATGGAAATCTGTGTTTGGATTARGAAAGTGATTTTTCAGTGAAGAAATATCTTTAGTTCACTATTTTCACAACATAAATTAGAGGTTTGAGTGAAACATGCAGCTAGATCATTTGAATTCAAATACTRGAGTCACTCAACCAACTGAAGTAATGTAATTCGTAAAGGCATAAGCACCGATTTGGAAACATTCAGGGCCTGATTCTGATCCCATTTACACTCATTCACAAATATCTGAAAACATGCAAATCAAAGATTTTAGTTTAGCTGCTGTTCTGTTCTTTGGTTTACTTGCAGTAATTTTATAACTGTGATTGCCACCCTTGAGGTGGATCCCCATGAATAAGGACATTTGTGCTGCATTAAGTTTGTGAAACACATCAGGATCCTTTTGGATAAAAGGCAATATAAGTGTAGTTTGTTTTAGCATGTGGTGTGGAAGATCAGCCATCTTTCAGACATGTTGTACAAGCTGCCATATATAAATAAAATTAATGTGYGATCTTGGGATATTCCTTAATTTTAATTAAGATAGAGAAACATCTGACATCTAACAATGTTAATTCCCTAAATTTTGCTTTAACTTATTTTTTGTAAGCTTGGTTAATACAGAAGCGAGAAACTATGGGAAATGGTGTGGAAGTATATTTGAGCTTATGAGACGCATAACATCTGCCACTGAAAATGATGCCCCAGGGAATTTCCTAAACATTATTTCTAAAAATGTGAAATGCAGCCACCTCTGTTGATGAAAGGGCAGGAAGCTAAATGCCAAACATGACAATATTCTGTGTTCAGGGAAAACCAAGGCAAAGCAATACTCATTTTGCAAGATATCAGAATASGTTTATAATGTTTGTGCAGAACAAATAAGCTGCAAACTCATGCTCTCAATGAGTGCTCACCTAAAACTTCTACAATCAGTAAACTGCACACAGTCAGTTTTATTTAATCCAGAAAAATGCAGTGCTTAGTTGATCTTCCCTGGAATTTGAACTTGGACTCTGTCGACTCTATGTATTTCAAATATAGATTCTTAGTCATCTTCTGTGGTGCTAAATGCCAGCAATTATAAGTACTAGTTGACTCATTTCTATACTCCATGGGTTTTTATGAAGGTTATAAACCTCTGAAAATGCTGACAGACCCACAGCMATAGTGGGCACTACCAGAATCAAGGAGCTGGATATTAAATATAGCCAGATATTAAACCTTTATATTGCTGTTCCCAGTTGTTCAACAGCAATGTGACCAGGGAAGATAATGTGAGCCAGGGGACAGTAGYGCAGTGAAGTGTAATATTTTATTTATTCTAATGATCTTTTCATYCTTAAAGGACTTAAGTTGTTAACAATACATTATCTTGCCACTGTGATTTACAGCTCTGTAATTCTGAAAAGAAAGAATTCTGCTTATATGTTGTTTATGTGCCATATATTTGACCCATTGTTTCAAATCAGCTAAAATCTTTAAAGTGTATCAATAATGTCCACTTTGGACCAAATTGCTCCCCAGTGTTTACGATCTGCTATCCAATATGCAGTAAATGTGGCAGGAAGGAGCCWGATTTCTTAAAGGGTGCATGAATATTCATATGGCTCTTTCCAGATGTTAAGTTCCCGTAATTGCTTCATATTATTCTTGTTGTTTGACATTTGAAATAAACCACACTACTTCTGCCCGACGCTTTTTCTCCCCTGTTCAGATCTGCCAAATGCTTGCTTAGAATTTAAGTTCGCTTCAAAATTCTCGTGGACAATGAARATTATAGGTGATGGTTATTTCTCCCCATAGCCTATAGACTGAAATCTTTCCCTTAAGAAATTATACACAATCTCATTCAAAGAAAAGAAACTTTTCCTTCACTGAGGACAAACTACTTTTGCCTGTATTACACAGTGTGTGAAAACAAAAGTACACTTTCAGAATCGTGAAGCTGGTTTTGGCATTGGGTTAACTGATCAAGAAACCTTCTATCAATAGAATATGGCTTATATAAAAGAAATTAAATCCTCAAATTTACTTGCATTTGTTAACTTCCTCTCTGGTACTCTTTCTCCTTCTAGAGATTTCCCATCTTTCCTTTCCGAGTAAGTTGTTCTCATTAAGCCCTGTGATTACAAACAAGGCTTAGCAGTATTAAATGACTAGATATTTTTATGGCCAAATGGGATTACTTAGATAATTGGCTCTGATCTGTTGCATAGCTCGTTCTCCCATACTTGCTACCTTGAGCTTTGTGGCGTGACTGAAGTCCCATCCAGCTGACATTTCCCAGGTCCTTTGATCCTGGAGCTCTTCAAAAGTTTAGTTTCTTTACAATTGTGGACAGCCAGTCACGGCCTCTCCTGATTTTTCTTGTATTTCGTTGTCGTTGTCCATGTCAGTAGCTTCTTACTTCTATCATAAAACTGTGAGGAAAAGTGACACAACTTAAGTCATCAGTGTTTCAGGCAGCCATTTATTTCACAGCTCCTCAGTTTTAGCCATCAGGTATTCACGTCAGATTTTGTTCTTAGGTCAGCACTCTTTGACCTAAAAATCTTTGGTAAACCAAGCATAACAGAGGTTGACAACAGCCTCCGGCACTAAAATTACAGACTGACAGCGTGGTGCCATCCACCAGAAATTATGGCATTTCTGATCCTTATATCCTTGTGCTTGTGATGGCACATCCCTAAAATAACATGTAATCTGGGGTAAACAAAGTAGTAAAAAAAATAAAACAAAGAAAAACACACAAATAAAGTTAAATAGTTCATTTCTGTTATCATGGGCACATGCTATCTTATGAAGGCACATGAATCTTACAGCTGTGAGAACTAGTGCTAATATATTCATTTTGCATTTCATCAGAATTCAGAATTGTCTTGTACCCTAATCCTCCTCAGCTGCTAGCCAGCAAAGGACTTTGCTGTAGCCAGCAAGAAAGAGTGAAGAGATGTTGAAATGTCCACATAGATGTGCAATGCATGAATCTTCTCTATTCACTGGGTTGATAAGGATGCTCTATTGGTATATAAACATCTCCTTTCTTTCTAATGTATTAAACTAGACAACATTGCTATTTTATACGGAAATGCTGTTACTGCTCTTTTAAAGGCATGTGGAACAAAAAGTGCAGAAGGGACTGTTAGACCTTTTTTTGTTGTGGCTGAGATTTTCCATCTTAATACATCCCTCCTTTCTTATAATTCAGACTCCCAGAGTGAATTGGACATGATACTTTTTATTTAATTTGGCATTACATGATGATGCACTGAAGCRGGCACTTGAGAGAAGGAAAACTCAGGTTCCCTGTAATACTGTGGAATATATTAATAAAGCTCTGAGATGGTCCCAGAAATTAGACATGTGACAGAAACTCTGTTCTTATTGTCCCTGCAATCTGCCCTAGAAAAAAATCCTCCTTCTCTGAATATGGCACTTCATGTAACCCTAAGCGAAACAGCCCACTTAAGGGCTTGTTCTTACAATTGGTGTTCATAGTCCCAAGGACACAAAGGTGTTTTTTGTTGTTTTTTTTTTTAATCAAAACAAATCAGAAATGCAAGAATTATGGAGTTAGAAACACCTTATAGTGTCCATATCCCCAGAGGTGTTACCTGTAACTTTGAGATTTATTATTATTATTACTATTATTACTGTGAAATCCAAAAGTGCTGAATTAGCCAGAAATGATGAAAACACCACTTTCTATTTCAGGGATATTTCAGCAGCTTTGAAAACTTTTCCTATTCAAAATATATTCACTAGAGTCTTTTCTGTGATGACCAAAAGATAGAGCAGAGGTAGTTCTCACAAAACTTTGTATTATTTGTGTATATTTTCAGCTGTCACTCTTTGGGATATAAGGAGGACTGTCTTTTTATAGCAGCTTGACAGGCTGGGGGCAACACATGCATCGTACTTCTGTGTCTGTGCTKTGATTTATTCGAAGCAGTGGATGCTGGTGGCAGTGCTCCCCTGAACTAGCCAGTGGGTATAAACCAGCCAAGTTCTGGTGCCACTTTGTGGGTAAGAATAATGTCAATGTTAATTAGTCACTGCCCACTTTCATCCCTCCCATTTTCTCYGCGCTGAGGGGTCACCCCTGTCAGGTTGTATACGCTGCTAGTTTTGCTCCTGTCATACAAGAAACACAATTTCCTTTTGCATTCTCCTTTAGCCCGATGCGACTRTTTCCCGTACCACTCTTTAATCTCCTGCAGGAAATCAAAAACATTAAGGAAAGRCTACCTTATGTGCAGCCAACCCTTGGATAAATGTCATGCTCAACTTGACATTTCTTGCTGCTAGTCTCAGCAAGCTGGGGCTGCAGCCCCCAGAGGGTAACGCAGGGAGGCACGTAAAGGTCGTTGTGATTAGGGTGAAGGAGATACTTTAAAGTGGAACCCAAATTTAAAGTATTATAGACTCTGGCATGCAAATTAAAATGTAAATAAGGTTGACAAGCCTTCTAGCAAGACATCAAACCACCCCTTCTCTAGGTTTTCTTTCTTTTTTTTTTCCTTTTTACCCTTCATGAGCATACTACAGCTGTTTTCTTGGCCAGCAATGATAGTAACCTCTAGGGGAAAGAAACACWTTAAAGTCATAGTGGTTCTTAGCAGCTGCCACGTTTGCAATGATTTCTTCTGAGAGTATTTCATAACCATTTTTTTTCAGTGACCTTGCCTTAGAAATTTAGATTGTGCAATCACTGTAAATGTATAAACGGAAGTGTGTATATATACCTGCACGAGTATATTCAACAGTCCTGAAGCGACAAAATTCTTACAGGCTTCATGAAAACAGGGTAATTGTGAGAGACCTTATTAGTGCCCTTGACATAATTAGATATCAAAGGATCAGGAAAGGTGAGAAGAGAGAAAAGAAAACAAGTTGCTAACATAGGGCAGTGAGGAAAGAGGGAGGCTGGTCATTTACTAGATTGCATTTAAGCTGCAGCAGAAACTAAAAAAGTTTGAGATGGGCAGGGYATGTTGAAAATGAAGGAGAAGGGATTTTACTGAGGTGGAAATGTGTTACAAGATGTGATGTCTAATAGTTCTCTGAATAGCCTCATGTTCGGCATCCTGGTGCCAGGGAAATGTGTTGACAACGATTATTATTGCATTGATAGATATGGCATGATTCTCTCTTTTTTCCTTTTTTTTTTTTTTTTAATATATTTAATTCTTTTAATTTCAGTGTCTGGCAGAAATTCATTTGGGTATATTTTAAACTATTTGTGCGTTTAAGCAGTGCCCCTTCCGTGCGTGCCCTCCGGCGAGAGCCGCTCACCTTGGCAGGGTGCTGCCCTCCTTCCCTGGCACCCCTCAGATCAGCCGGTCAGCCTGCTCTGCGCAGCAAAGCCGTCTGTGTGGCAAGCCTCTCCAGAGCTGGTTTTTGTTTCTCTGGGCCCGTGCAAGATATTCGCTGTCAGCTGGGATGCTTTTAGAGGCCTCCTGAGCCAGCCGTCTCAAAGCAGGAATAGTTTGCTGCAGTAATAGTGTCTGCTAATGTCTCATTACAATCAATTTAAATGCTTCAATTCCACAGAGAGCTAATAACACATGAAAGTCAAACTAGGCTTGTAATTTCAAAGACATATATTTTTTGCAATGAACTGAACTATTATGCCCTGCTGAAAGTCTGACTATAAAAGATTTTAAAGCTGTGTTTGTAGGGTCATTAACACCTCCTCTTATGTCTCTTGTAAGCTTTGTATAGTCAGGCATTCTCAGCTTTCTGTTTTTCTTAAATAAAATCATACAGCTTTTTCTATTGTCCTTTTAATAAATACATATGGAATAGTATTAAAAAAAATGAAAGTATCTACACCAATATSACCTGTATAGCTTCCAGCAAGACTTATGTTGCATTTTATAAGAAAAAGAKTTTTTTTCACTGCCCTTTATTCACTTTATTTTGATATTTTCCACTTCCAATGGAGCCTCTCTCTACTTCATTGTCTTTCAACTAAATGGCCTTGTGAAAAGGAAAGTTAAAGTAATGATAGCAAATTACACCTGAAATGATCATGGACCACTCTTCAGAGAGCTGTCTGCTGTGAGAATGGAGACAAATTGAAGCCAACAAGCTCAGTCAGTGTCTGGYAGAAGTTAAGGAAAGAAGCAGCAAATGTGGATGCATATCTAACAAGGAAAATCAAATGTACCTGTTCTTCAAAACACTAATGCTTTTCTCAGCTCTGGAAGGTGAGCTGTATGGGTAGGGCACTGGTGACTTTGGGGAAAAGAAAAAAGAGCAGTTAAGCTGATGAAAGGGGAGAGAAAACATGTTTAAATATTCTTTAGGATAAAAAAAATGTTTAATCCAAGTTTTTGGAAACAGGTAATTGGAGAATGAGAGCAGAGAGATGAATCAGGTGACTGAGAGGAAGAAGGAAATGTGAGAATTAACTGCTGTGGCTGRGCTGTGCTAAGGACAGTGCAGAAGCCACATAGACATGCCAGGAAGTTTGTAGGTGAAGAAATAGTCATTGCTGAGGCCAAGAAGCAGGGTCAATGGTCCGTAGCATAYTGAGGGCCATGGTGGTGCACGGAGGATACTTGCTTCTTGTTGAACCTCTGKTGAGGTTATGGATCCTGGCTGGGCCTGGGGAGCGTCAAAAGGAATGGACAAACTGGGAAGCCAGGAGCATTGTGGCCATTCTTCGGTCTACAGAAGCTGTGCTGGTAAAGCAGTTGAGAAAGTCTGTCCTCTGTCCTCTTGTTCCCAACCCCTTGCAACAGTTCACCGACCTGACTGTTACACTCATTAAAACAAGAGCTAATCTTTATTTCTGATCATCAAACATCCCAGTTGACAGTGTAGCCGCACAAGGAGTCGTCTTGGCAGAACTGGTGGGGCAATGGTAGGGCAAAGACCTCATAAGATAGTTTTGCCATAAAATCTAGTGTTGTGAATTAACATYGTCAAGTTGTAACAGAAAGGGTCAKCAGAGGGGGAGATCAGGGTTTTGATTAGTCATGTTGAGGACAGGGGACAGAAAGGGCATGGCATAGACAGAGACCACCTGGTTATTGGCAAGGGCAAGGAAGGCTGGTATCCCCAGCTGCTCCTGAGTGGTGGAGAGAGACATTCCTCTAGAGGACAGTAGCTCTAAACTGAGTTCTGGGTGAGAAAGCTTCTCTCAGGACCCTAGAAAATTAACCTCARTAGGCTGAAGTCAGCCTTTGTGAACTGCCTGCTATCTGCCCACCACAGGATACAGAACAGTAGTTCATAGATAAGAAGGGATCCAGGCGTGGGAGCAGATCATGAGGATCCACCTCTGTCTCCTTAACATTATTTTGGTAGCACATCTTTGCAGGAGGATCACCAAAGGCTGCAGCTCTCAACTTAAGGAGTGATTTTTCTAGGCATTCATAAGAGGCAGAAAGGACTGTAGACCTTTGAAGGAGGCAAATTATGAAAGTTGCAAAAACTTAGTGTAACACAGGCTACAAAAGAGGAAAAAAGCCTAAGCAACTCCAAGTACAGCTAGTTGTTGTCATAGTATAAGAATAGTCCCAGTTACAATATATATAGGTTAGTTCAGTCTGTGAAGCTTAACTGGCCCTACTGCACTAGCAGTTGATGAGTATTTCTTYAGCAGGCAGGGAACAGAAATTCTATCCACTGCAAAACTTTTTTTCATAGTGGAAGGATAAAAAGCAGTGGGCACAGAAATCAATTTTCTCTTCTCCTCCTGTCCTGTAACACTGAACCACCTCCTAATGTGGCTTGACTTTAGCCATATTCTCTCTTAATCTTCTCGTTAGTGGATTTTTATTTTACCACATTGTCTACGACCAAGAAAGGGGAGAGTGCTGCTCCCTCTGAACYCTCCTACAATCTCTTATGTTTAAGGCTTTGTGCATGAAAGAGTTTCACCTACTTTTATATGTGTATGTAGCATCTGGGAAAGTGCAACTCTGTGGCCTGCAAGTCAAACATAACCTCTCCAAATGAAGAAGTAGCTCACTCTGCAGAACAGTCAGGGGTGAGAGCAGCCATCCCCTTGAAGCACACATAGGTCAGGCCAGAGAAACTGCCCAAATCTTTTACCCCTTTAATCTCTACATCAAGACCTAGTATATTACTTRTTCTTTTAGAAGTGAGTGAGTTTCACAATAAATTTACCCAAAGAAGACATAGAACTATCACAAGGGTGTTATTGCATGTGAAAGCTGAGATGGGTTTATGTGACATTCTTGAAGCTTCGGTGGATTTTTAAGCCAACAGATAAATACTGTTTTTCCACAAAATGCCACTGCAGTCAGATTGGTTTGGGCCTCACTGATCTTATGTGAATTAGCTCAAATTAATTTTCACATTAACCTGCTTACAGCCATGAACTCTACTAGGTACTAGGGGATTCAGTTAATTACAATAATAATACTTTTGTACTAATTACAGGGACACACCAAAAAGGTTTCTGTAGCAATATTAACCCATTTTATAGCATGTAGGCCACCGGCAGTAATGAGCTTCATCTGTCCCAACTGGAATACAGTAATTTACTTTAAGGGCTCATTTCTGTCATTTGCAAACTTTATCAAAAGGTTGTCACCTGCAGAACTGTCCCCCTTTAGGAATGTTAATTAATAGACTGTTTTTGAGTGATTGAAGTGTCTCCATCTCTGGGGATCTTTAAGAACATATTAGACAGATATCTGTAAAAAGATGTAAGAGTGACTTATACTTCCTTGAGGCTTTTCTCYTCCCATGTGGCTGTGAGTTTGGCAACCTCTCTGTCTCCTTTTCACTCTGAGGGCTGATTCATGTTCTAGTTCAAGTTTCTGATGCCTGGCAACCATGTGAGCATGTGCTGTTAGTCCTTGGAAAATGCAAGGCAATGCAATTTGATATAAGCCTTTATCAGTATGGTCTAAGCTAAGTCATCTACATTTGTTTCGGTAAGTGCAGTCATTTGCCACAACTCTCTTGATGCAGGGGAACCTGATCACAAATCTCACACCCTAATGCACTCACAGTCTTGCCCAAGTGTCTTTCATTTAAGCTGAGTATCTCTCTTTCCTACGAGAGTGAATATAGGAAATTTAAGTCATTCTTTGTTCTCCAAAAACTTTAAGGGTCTCTAAATGCTTGTGGGTTTTGACCCTTCTTCTCCAAACTGTCTCTGGAAGTTTTATGAGTGTGACATTAGTAGGTGCTAACACTTTTTAATCACACACAAGTGGAAATGACTATCTTGATCCATTGCGTTTTCCTATCTTGATCACCCTGGACAGTCAACAGGTAGTGAAGGAACAAATCAAAGTGAACTTGGAGAAACTAGCCTACCTGAGCCAAAGTACAGTGTCAACAAGATATTACAGATTATCACCATTCTTGTCATCCTTTGGGGGAGAGCCAGTCTGTAAGGAGCTACATAATAAACTGCTATCACACAAATCTTAGAGCAAATCCATAGACCTGCAGTCATGAAAAGGTGCCACTGTATTACAAATTATGAAATCCCTACTGAAAATGGATCTAAAACAATTTGCCTTTTAGGGGAGCATATGGCACTGCAATCCAGCTGCTGTACTACTGTTTTTAGGCTGGCAACTCTAAGAAGGTCTGCACCRAKAAATAGGCACAAGYCCTTTTTATCTTTCTCTCTCTATCTACATATGTATACATGCACATAYGCATTGAAYAACTTTRATGGAAGTAGCATAAAACAGTAACAAAMCAATATCGATGTTAGGATAAGAAAGCGTTCACTTACTCCAGAGAATAAACTGTTGGTCCTTGGGAAAAGATGAAGAGGTTGTCATTCTTATTCTGTGATGCTTGTCAAAATCATGGAAGAATGTAGCAAGCCTGGTTATCAGATGGAAGGTTTTTCAGCACGTCCATTTTCTACAAATCTGTAATGCTGGTCAATAACACAGCTCACTTGGGRAGGAGGGAGACAGCAGAGATCCTCTGTGCCCTGTTGAGTTGATCTGGCTGGCCTGAGTTGAGTGAAATCAGTGAGAGTATGGATTTGATGAAGACACCTTAGACAGAAGCCTTGGATGGCTTAGTAATATGTGCATTTGGTAGACATTTTCCAGTTAACTTYTCATTTTCAGTTTTCACTTAATTGATAACCTGTGATACAATAAAACTGTGGTACACAGGTCCAATGCTCAGATTGCTAATAGCAACAAATATAAGAACATGGGAATTTCCACAACTCATAGGAAAGCAAAACAGAAAGAGGTTGTTATGCTGAGGTTAGGCAGATTTGATTACTTCATCACAGAAAACTGAAATGGTGAGTAGTAAGGGCTTTTTAAATATCTATTCTATTACTGATAGTGCTTTATCTGGAAAATGAAACCCAGAGCAACCATCATCAGGAGAAGAGGAAATAGTGATGTACATTCAGCAGATCTGGAGATGCATAAATCTAACCTCAGTAGCATGTAGAARCATAAATTAGAACATAGGTTTAGAAATAAAACCAGAAAGATAAATGCAAAATGAAATTAAAAGTAGTATGATTTCATTTAATGCAAGTCTGGCAGGTTTTCTTGATATCCTTCTTTGATAATTCATTTAATTTTTAGAACGAGGAATATGATTGATGTAGTATGTCTGGTTTTTCAAGGAATCATTTGATACTGTGTGACATATGATGTTACTATTTAACCAGAGAAGATTTAAATTAAGCAAACATTGTAACAAGGATTAAAAAAAAAAAAAAAAGACTAAAGGAAAGGCAAGTGTACTAGGAAAGACTGAAAAAGATCCGACTGTTTAATTTAGAAAAATGGAGACTAGTAGATGAAGTCACACTCTCTCTGTAAGTCTGTCATGAGAATCGATATACGATGGAAAAGAGCAATTTAAACACAGGATCTGTGTTAGTGCAAAAGCAAATAAGTAGACTTCAAATATAATTAGTTAGAAGAGTGACTTCTGCTGTTTGAGGAATGGATTCTGGGTGTAGTCATCCAGTGGTTATGAAATGCTCAAATTGAGCTAGTCCTAAGACAAGGTTTGATCARTTTGTGAACAGGATTTTAGACTGTGATTTTCTGCAAAAGCAGGAACTGGACATGCTTAACTAGGAAATAGGTCCTTTCCAGTTGTATGCCCTAAAGATGAGTTATTGTCATTCTTGTGGATGATGAGCTCGGGGGTACCAGCAGTAATTTCAGGGTGTTTRTATGACTGATTTTTTTTTCAGACATAATTACAGTTTTACATGATCTGATGATTAAGTTAATCAACATTTCAGAGTTTCCATCAAATATAGCCTCTGTCTGTAACAGATAGACAACTGCAATATAAACATATTTGCACCTAGATACCCAATTGCATAAGCAGTACTCTAAGTATTTTCTCTAATAAGCTTARATACATGGAGGGAACATGACATATCCTGAGGTAAAATATGTATTTGTCTTATTAAAAGTCACTCAGGCTTGTAATGTGCTCAACCATTTCCTAGTACTCATTTGTGTTAGTGATGGCTATCTCTGCTAATCAGGAAGCTCTAGCAAACTGATATAATTCTGTGGCTGCTTTCAGCATTGCCTTTTAGAAAAGATCAGTATATGTGGGAATGTTTTTATCCATACTGGTCCTTTCTGGATGCTTTTCTTCTTGTTCAGGACATTTGGGGAATGTTTCAAAAAAAAATGGTAAAACTAGATAGTTTTGTTTCCAGTCTTTGCCCAACTCTTCTTTTTAATTCAAYGGAGTGTCTAAGATAGTCTTAGGAGATGGTTGAAGGTCTCCTTGCCTGGAAGAGAAGTGCAKCTGACTTTGGGAAAGTGAAGGAATAAAGGAGGAGATTTTGAAGCTGAGGGACAAACCATTTATTAATTGCATTATTCAATACAAGCAAATTACGTTAGTCACAGTAGAAAACAGTTGAACCCAATTAGATATAATAWTAAGTTTTGGTACATATTAGGTTTATTTTGATATCACTTCGGTCAAAATTATGATTTTGCAACTCATGGTCTTTCTGATCTCTGTGSTTTTTCCTGGTCTGTATGGCTATCCTGTTTTGTGCTTAATTACATCAGATAATATTGATATTTCTTAATCCAATTTATTTTCTGGTTTAGCTTGTACTTTTTAAATATKAGAGAGATTTGGAGGGAGGGTTTCTTTGAGATGGTGTCTCTCCTTTTTTASTTTTACTGTAGGCTAGAGTTTTCTTGTTGGATTATGGAATTAAAATCACATTACCTTCCCCAGCTCTCTATTTTCAGAAAGAAACATTTTTTTCCCCAAGCCTCTTTTAGGAACCCCATTTTTATCTCTCCAATTCTAAGCATATCAGATTCTCATGGAGTCTAAGTAAAAAACTGGCATGTAATGTCTTAGCTCTGAGACTTACAAATGTTTGTAAAAGTTCACTTGGGAATTTTGAGCCCTGATTTGGTAGTGCTTTTTTCAGTTTTGTTGGAAAATTTTGCAGGTTGAACTGGTCTACATTTGCAGTGTAACCTCAGAAGAGTCTTCTACAGTTCTTAAGCAGGTCATGACTCAACTTAGTTACATTCAGTTGTTATTGATTTGAGAGATGAAGAAGTTTGTACCTTTTTTCATTTTGCCAACACATTTTAGTGAATCCAGGGGGCACCTTCTGCGTCTGATAACACCAGGGAAAATGCCACCTGCCCCAGTCTGCCCCCAGCTCCTTATCACCGTATCCTACCTCTTTACTTTTTCAGACAGAGTTTCTTGGCTCAGGGCTTTCCAGGCTGCAATAACCCAGAATAACCCAGGTCTGATAAATAGTCTAAACCAGCTAATGTTGTCCATTCTGATTTAAATGTGTTTGGGAGAGCTCATATGAGATGTGTAGCTGATTGATGTGCCACCCCGGAGAGTTTTGGAAAGAGGGAATATATGCACAGCTGGAGGCAGGGTAGGAGACTTTCACCATCAGCCTGAAAGAAAGAGCAGTATCTACAACCCAACATAGATACAGAATTAGTCATGAACACAAAAATGGTTTCCTTTTATCACCATGCCTAAGTAACTCTAGTTGTGGTCACCACTGTATTTTGCTTTCTTATGTCAATTCATATTTTTAAGAGATGCAAACAGGCTGAGACAGGACCATCATTAAGGAGATATGGATAATCAGAATCATGCGCTCAACTCCCAAGGAACAGGAAAAAAGCAGATGCAAGAAAAAGCAATGAAACAATAATAATAAGTAACAATTGCCTCAGGACTATGATTTTTGGAAGGGGAATTGTGGAAATTGAATAAATGTCYGAAAATAAGATTCTCCACCCTGAAGTAATGAAATAGCTAAAGGAAGTAGCTTAACTATTAATAGAAAGCAGGAGTCTTTTTCTTTGCAATGCCCCACATAAATATTTGTTGAAGAAAGAAGATTCCAGTGCTGGGAAGCTTTTTTCACCTTGACAAAGAGTCATCTTGTGCCTAAAGCRCTAGAGATATCTTTAAACATTTCTGCACTGTATAAAACAGTAACTCCTACAAAGCTATCAAGGTTAATGAGACATATGCTGCTCTGCTGGGCAAGCATGTCTGTGCAAGKCAGGTGTCTAGGGTAAAGCGATGTGCCCAACTTCTCCAAAATTTCACGCTGTGCTCCTAAGGCAGACCATATGTGATATGTTTGTTTCCAGTCTGAGTCTGTGCTTTTTATTTGCCTTGTCCCTCCTTGGACTTGTGTACACACAACATTGTCCAAGCTTCCTGTGAGCCTCGAGTAATTTGAGCAAGCTCCACAAACAGTCCTGTTTGGTTCTGGTATGCACATATTGAAGTAAGGAGCGGGAAAGTTTGTGAGAAAGAATGAAACTGTGTAGGAAAATAGTTCTCAGAGTCCTAGGAGAGGAGGAAAGGTTGTTTTGTAGTTAAAGCTGTTGAGCTGATTGCAGTTTTCTTGAACTGTTGGGAGAAGCTACAGGAAATTCCCAACTGAGAAAGTACAGGCTGACTCTTCACAAGCCAAGGACAGACTGGAAAGGGACAGGTAGAAATGCACTTCAGTGGGATTCAAAGTCCTTTTCAATCACTAATAGCTTAATTTATTTTAGTACATCTGTTTCATTATGAGGCATGAAGTTTCTGAAACTAAACCTTCCAGAGACCAATTTGGAATGAAATTATATTCCTTGTGACTATGAATAGAGCACAGTATTAGTCTCCTGAATATACTGTGGGAGGAAGATAGCTTTTCAGGTGTATTTATATTCACAGATAACACAATATGAGGGGTACATCTAATAGCACAACAGATGGAAGAAGCATTATCTTCAGTAACAAAACAAATGAAAACATTACTAGTGATGTTCAGGCAGTGAGGCCAGCTACCAAACAAATATACAAGGGTGAAACTTTAGCTGGAAGACAAGCTAACGTGTAAATACCTGCATACTGATAAAGAAAGATGATCAGCCAATATCAAAGAACAAAAACATTCATRGGACTACTGTGCTGAAGTTTTAAAGGCCAAAGCAATGAGTAAAATCAGTAAATATGCCTGTGTCATTATTTTTGAAAGGTTACTGAAAAGGTGTGTGTGGAAAATATTCCAGTAAAAACAAGTAGGTATATTCAAACTAATAAAAAACTAATAAAATGTAAAGGTGTCTTCCCTTCACCATTATTGAAATCTGTGTTTTTCATTTCCTTTGCTTTGAAAACTTGAGGGAGCTCAGGGGAGTTATGTGATAGGTAAGAAAGAAATAGCAGCATAACTTTGTGTGGTTGCTCAGTGTGCAGTACAATAGAGCAAGGCCTGTCAAGCAAACCTGTTTCTTCAATAAATAATACATACGATTTCATTGTTCTAGCAGTGGTATCAGAATTGTGTGCATTCTTTTTTTTCTGTTAAGTGATGAATTTAGCTGATGTTAAATCTACTTGATCTAGCTGATCTGCTTGATACTTATTAAAACCATAGAATTTGCCATACAATTAGAGATCCACAGCCAGTCWTGTCCAGAATCATATCCCTGGTAGTGGTCAATACAAGACATCATGAAGGAAGATATAAGAAGCAGAGGTGCAATTAATTGTACCTACTTGTAGTATGTTGGCTTGCTTATTTCTGAATAAATAACTCACCATAGACCTCAGGGGTTTTTTACCATCATTAATTTGCTATGTAAATCTTGCCGCCTCAGAGGGCTACAGAGCTGAGCTTCTAATAATCTCAAAACCAGAAATCTGAATACTCTTAGCAGAGAACTAACTCGAGATAAATGTTAGACGAAAAATATGGCGTGTAGAAGAAAAAATACCAATCAAAAGAATAAAAGTGTTAGCAGATTGCATGTCTTTTTGCACACTCTTTCACTTCTTTGGGTTTATTTTATGCAGATTGCAGAGGTTTCAAAGGCTTCCAGAGCTGTTGCATGCTAGGAACCTTACAAGCATTTACAAAGAAACAAGCTCAATCCAGCACACAGGTCTCTGCCTTAGGTGCCATAGCATGATGTGGGCATAGYCCTGTGACTTACGCAGGTTTACACAGTAAATCAGTGGAAAAGTAAGAATTAGACCCAGTCCTCCAAAGTCTGAGGCTGGTCTGCTAACTTTCCTCTGACTTCCATGTGTCAAGCAGTGGGTGTCTTGACAGCAGGATGAMTAAAGGGCAGAAATGGAAAATATTTGTACTGTAGAAACAAACCCATTCTTCTATTATTTTAAATCATAAGCTATTCAGCCAAGACATCTGCTAAGAGCAAGCAGAAGGAAAAAAATTTACATAAATAACATAAATAATGTTACTGTAATAATATTAGTATCATACTCATTACTATCCCAAGATGACCAAGGCAGTAAGTTCATAGTGATATGCAATTTGTATTTCCACAAACCAGAATAGTAAAACAGCTCAGAAGCTTTAAGCTGGCTTGGTTCCACTGAAATGATGCCAAATTGATACTGATGGAGAAGCTGGTCTGGCAGCTGTTGCTTTATTATAGTGTTCAGAGTTATTCAACAAACTCTTTTTCAGATGATAAAATTCTGTTTCTAAGTAATGCCTTTGAAATTGGACAGTTTGAGTTTTGCTTTCCTWTTTTGCCCCCTTCTCACAGGGCCCAAGAGCTACACACTGCCTTTTGCAACCTCTCACTTACAGGATTAGCAATCACCATTCACTGAAGTGGGTTGGAGATACATTATTTTAGAAGCACAAAAGCAGCAATTATGAAGTCTTTTATCATCTAGAAGCAAATAGTGATGATCCTGCGTTACACAGGAGAGCAAATTTTGATACCTGCTGACAGAAATAATTGGTGTCTCTTTAAAGGTACCGATACTAAGTAAGTTCAAACTAATAAAGACTTAATCTGCAAAGGTGCAGTATCATGTTCAMTATTTCTGTTGCTTAACCACACTTCACTGGTAGACTTACGGATTTTTATTTACATGTTCCCTAAATTGAATCAGAATGGAAATCTCTATGGTAAAGTTAAAAGTGAAAAGTAACAGTAATGTAAATTCATAAAACTCTGTAATTCTCTCATGTAGGGCAGCTGCAGCATATTTATTCATTTGTTTATCATAGCTATTATTTATTCTATGATGAAAATGCAGCATCAAAATTTCAGACATAAAAATCTGTCTTTGCTATTTTTTAGAGTTAGAAATGATATGATTTTCTGCATCGTTTTCTAAAATAATTGCTTGAGGTATACTGTTCTACATTTTTTTTTTTAATTTCTCAAATGCATTTAGGATTTCCAAGAGCTTTCTTTATGCTCAAGTATCATAGCCTTTTATGTCTTTTCCAAAGGGACTTAGAAAATTTGAACTTCATTTTTCATAATACCATCTGTTTTAATTGAAAAAGGGTGTATAAAAGATTTGAGGCAAAACTAGGACTGCTCCAATGGTACTAATATTCCTGCAGTTGTTACGTGTTTGATAGGAAGCATATTTTAAAACATGGGTTCAAAATCCCTGCATTGCAAAGCCCAGCAAGTTGTCCCTGGACTTCAGGAAATTGCTTAAGCCCATATCTATGAAAGGACTTAGTCATGGCAACACTCATCAGGATGATCCTTAACTTCTAATGCATTCACTGTGGGATTCAAAACTCATACTAGTTTCTCGCACAACACTTGGAGAGACATAAGTGTTGGAAATCAGAATCATGACGGCTTGGACRTTGTCAGATTGTGGGCTGTCAAAGCTGGTCAACAGTAAACTCAAAAGAGGGATATGTAGTTAGAAAACCTCCTCCCCACAGGCTGGGTACCCACCTGCAGTCCTGTTGGATTCTAGGTATCTAAGTCACTTCAGCAATGAAAATATTGGTGCCTGCATACCCTCAGTTGCCAAAGTGGATAAGGTCGGATATTCTGGATCAGAGTTTTGATATTGGCCAGCTAAACTCTAAGTTTCAGGTTTGGTGCATTATTGTTAGAGTTTTGTTTTTTGAAGGCTAGCCGTTTACATGAACTAAGGAGAGAGCTCATGGTGTTTGAAGCTTACTCCCAGAGGGCTGTCCGGTCCTCTGCACACATGTAGGTGCCTTGGAAAGGCAAGCAGCTATATTTGTGTTTGAAGATTAGAATATGTGCAGGTTGTTATGTCAGGCAAGCTGCTGGAATGAGGCAGAAGGAAAACCATCAGCTCTCTGCGTATTCAGGCTAGTGAATCCTGTACAAAGCAGACAAATGTCAGCTGCTCAAATTGGTGTCTGTATTTGATAAATATAGTCACTTTAGGCCTTGGTTGGTCTTGGGGACGATTCACACTGTAGCACTTCCRCTTGATTCCTCTCTCTCTCCAGCCTAACCAGAGAGTTGAGCAGGGCCAGCTTTAAACCTTGGCAAAATAGACAACAGTTTGGGACAGCACTGCTGATGTTGGCAGCCTGCTCAGAGCCTGCTCAGAGCAATGTCTAAGCCGTGGAAAAGTGATTCTACTGTCACGGCACCCTGCTGCTGGGCCATTCCTGCCAGCTACAAACTCCGTTCCCACCACCTAAAAGTGCTACTTCCACTTCTCCACAACTAACAAGTTGCATTTTCATCCTTCGTACAACTACATTCAGTTCTACATGCATTGCCATGAACCTTGGGTCTGTTGGAGAGCTAGGTATGAACAAACGCTTTCCTCCTTCTCATCTGCCCTGTTGCTAACACTGACATTCCCAWATCCATAGGTCAGCAGGAACCGTTATATCATCTGGCCTGGCCTCTGGAATAATACAGGATACAGCTTGCTCACCCATTTCCCTTTCAGTCTAATACATAACTTATTGGTCTGTTAAGCTACCAAAATTAGCTCACTAGATCATTGTTGAATAAGGCAATGGATAGGACCTTTGCAGGTGGATTTTGGTAAGTAAAATTTGGCAAATTGCTCTAATARTATACTCTGGAAGCAATATATTCTTTGTTCTCTCCTCTTTTAAACGTCATGAAATTAATGAATCAGCCTCTAACTGGATTTGTTGTCAGTATGTCACAACCATAGTGTCYTTTTAATTGTGTAGGAACCTTTAAAGTATTATTTAGATTCAGTGCTGAATTTGAAGGAACCGTGGAATGTTTTTCTAGACTTTAGCACTGCCACTTGTTCTTACCCAGCTACAGCAAAGCTACTAGGAAGCAGYTCTTCTTCGATAACTCCATAGACAGAGCAGTGTTAAGAAGAAAGGACTTTGGCACAGGCAAGACTACTGTAGTGATTCTGATGGCAGAAATGGAGCATCGCTCTGTTTTGTTATTCACATTTCAAGTGGACCAGTTGATGTAGTATCTAGGCGTCAGTATGGGAACCAGGAGAACTAAGTTAGAATAGAGAAGCTGAGCCAAGTTGGGTTAGATACTACCCACACTTGATAATCTTGCAGTTTTTGGTCCAGGTGTTTGCTAGGAGAAATGGACAAATGTACATTTCAGGATTATTTTGATGCATAAATATGAAGAAAGTACTGTGGGAAAACAGGCTGATATATTTGGTTATTTTCAAATTGTGTACCTATTTCAATCCAAAAAGAAAAAAAAAATCCTGAGACCCCAAAGTAACAGAATGATCATTCATACTCCAATATTTATTTTGAAATTAAGCAAGGAGCAGTAGCTTGACCCCCAGACWCCCATCACACATTTATGGGACTATCATTAGCACATATTGTGGTTTTAAAATGTCTTCTGGAAAGAGAGAGATTATTAGATTCAGAATAAATTTACAGTCAGTTAAAATCAGTTAAATTGGAAGTATTTTCTAAAGTCAGAACAAAAGCTATAATATCATCATATGACCAAACCACAGTCATCCAAGTATCTCATGTGCTGGTGTTCAAGTTACAAATAACTGGATGCTGTGCTAGAGAGAATCAGATTCTTGCTCCTCTCTTCTCACTCTCCAGATTGGTGTCTAAATCTGGGAGTTACTCCCACACCTCAGTTGCAGAGTCTGCCTGGGCTGTGGCTGTGCATTAAAGGAAAAGCCACTGTGATACCTGCTGAATGTAAACCACTCATAGCCTTCACCTCATCCAGATGTAAAACACCAAAACACACTGAAATGTGCTTTTGAAATATCATTTACTGTTTTTCTCAGTGTMCCTAGCATATATGAAAGAGTCATAAGCCYTGAAGTTGCAGTATTCTTTTTTTATGCAAAGAACCAATACTCTATGTAGAAGAGAAGTGCAGGTGTTTTTAAGAACACCTTTCCTGTGCGTCAAGAAGAAATGTCAGATCTGTTGTAATGAAATATAAGTTAAACAAAGCTGTGCTCAAATGGTTATTTTAAATTATGATTTACTAAACAAATTCCAGAGCAGGAGAATAGAACAAATATGACTCACATCATCAAAGTTTAAATCCTAGACTGTGATAAACATTTCAAAACTAAACCCCACTTTTAAAAATAACATAGGTTCATTGGAGCCTAAGTCTCTTTGGGGATCTGGACTTTTAAATAAGTGGTAAGTTTAAAGATACACTGCAGATGAAAGAAATAAGGAAGAAGCAAGTTAAAGAATAAATYCAAAATGCAGCCTGCATGTAGGAGTGTCTCTTCCCTTCTCCTGACATGCAGAATTTCATCTGCAGTCGGTGAAGTCACAGGTATGTGGGAAGACTGAAGAGCCTTGTGTGACAGCAGTAGTTCCCAGTTGATTAGCAAAGTAGCTATGGACACAACAAATTCAGTAAGTAACACAAAAAAAAATGTCAATGGTAAAGAAGTTAAAGTGTATTAAGTATGGAAGGGGAAGGGGAAGAAAACCTCAAATCCAAAATGTGTCAAATCACTTTGGTAAGCAAGCTTGAAGGCCCCTTGCATCTGTACAAAAATCTTGGTTCCTGGAAAGGTCAGATGTTTTTATCTAATGAAATGTTAAAGGACATTGAATAAAATGAATTATTTGTATTTGTATAKCAGCTAGACTTTCTGGGAAAAGAGTCACTGTGAACAGCAAATGGTCAAACAAAAGTCTGCCTAAAATTTTCTTAGAAGAAAATAAGAATATTGATATCTTACAGCATTCCCATGTAGCTCCAACAGCATCAAGGGTGGATCAGGCCAATAGTTTATAAAGGCACAGTTAGGATTTATTTGCTTAAATTTAGAGGTGTTGTGACCTAGTGGGAGGTACCTCCATCCTTCAAGGGAGAAAATCTTGCATGGTAGTTTTATTTCTGCTCTAGCCTTGACAGGTGGTTGGGGGAGTTGCAGACCCTCATTTTGAAGCAACCAATGAAATAAAACACTGAGGTGCAGAGAACAACTTCATCTCTTCCTGGCATCAGTCTGCAGCATCTTACCCTTCAAAGTGTCACTGACTCACTGAAATGGATTTTATCCACCCCCTCAAGCCAGTCTTCTAGCTCATGTTGGTAAATCCTTGAATTTTAGGTTGAAATATGACTCTTTGTGTTGCTAGAGTGTTGCCTTTGCCTTGTTGGTTTCAAGGACTTAAGTTTGTTTCCAAAACTTCAAGTGTTCCTCTTTCAACCTGAAACTCTGCACATGAAGTCATGCAAGGAACAGGRGCAGGGTGTTGCAGAAAGGACTGTTGACCAGACTGTGTGGGAGAAGTGTGCCTTCAGAGAAGAGCCTCGCTAAATGATACACCTCCAACCAAATCCTTGCCCCGACACCAGTCCCAGGCAGCTGCTTAGCAGGTCACGGTGCTTTATAAAGCTGCACACCTAACTACTAAGAAGAATAAGATGTGAAAAGTGGTTTTGTGCCATTCTTGCATAGGTCTGGAGTCTCTGAGATCYCTCATCCTAAAACCCAGTTATTGCTCCACTATTTAAAAGAAACAGAGCCCATTTCTCAATGTCCTGTGTAAGTAAAGTGTCACACRTGTCCATGGGGTCAAGGCAGAAGCTCTTAGCCAGGCTACAAAGCACTGTCTGGTTTCCGTACATGTAACTCAAGGAGTCTGCAGTGCTGAATTCCCTGTCAAGTCTCCACACTAGCATTAATTAGGTCTTAACTACTTCTTCCTCTGGAGAGAACAGTGGTCACTTTGCCACCTTCTTTATCCAGTTAGGGCACTTAATACAAGAATTTTCCTGCTCTTTCAGGGATAAATAGACTTTGATGTGTTTCCTCAGTTCAGTAGGATTTTGCACTAAATGCTTGATTCATTAGTAACTTTAGTGCAGTATCCCACAACTGCCAATGAGGAAACTTCCTGTGTGGAAGGATGAATGATAAGGTGGAGACCTGGTTTCAATATCCTTTTTCCAGATTGTCTGTGAGATACTCAGCAACACACTTTGAACCTCATTTTTTTCCTTGAAACTGCAAGGGAGAAGGCAGAGGTGTATGGGAGACTGCACAGTAAGTGTGTAAAACATGCTGAAATGTTCAAGTACCACAATAAAGAGGTCATATACTTACCTAAGGTGATATATTAATTTAAGTTTCTATTAGACTTCAATTTTCAGGACATGACTTACACTGTTTAATTTAATATTCTTTTGCATTTAGCAGCCCTAATGATTATATGGGTCAAGAAAACTAAAATATCCTTATTCTGTTTTCTCTGCAGAGTACGCTCGGTTTGAGGCAAAAATCCATGACCTACGTGAGCAGATGATGAATCACAGCATGAGTTCTGGGTCCGGCTCCCTGAGGACTAATCAGAAGAGGTCACTGTATGTCAGGTGAGCAGGGAGAGCTTTCTCCTGCGGATATGTCAGCTATTGCCTGCTCTTTATCTGTATCTTTTTTTTTTTTTTTTTTTTTTTGCATTGTGGGTTGCACATGGTGGTGAAAGAAATTTGAGGAACAGAGCTTGAACTGAGAAATGTATCAATCTTACAAGTGCAGCAGCAGTAATATGAATATTGGATAAAGCTCGACTGCTTAATCCTATCATTCAATGCGGTTTTCAAAGAGCATTATGCTTTTGATAGTGATTTGTTTTTATGGGATGAAGATTTCTTACCAGTTGTCAACTCATTGAATAACTGCAAAGGATATTGTGGTGCAGTGACGCATTGCACATCTGTGCAAAGGCTTGTCCAGACATATGATTGTTCTCATAAATAACATTTCTTCCTCGAGATGTTTTTCTTACAATGCAAGGAATAGCTATTCTATGTTGTTCTAAGTGCATGGTAATCTGTTGCTATCCCCTTGCATACGGGCAGCCTCTATGTGGGTAAAAACATGACTTGCAGTCCACACTACCAAGAATTTACCATATATCTGACAAGACTAAATATATAGATGAGACACTAAACAAGATGATGCAGACTGGTTAAATGGGATARTGAATAACACAGGAACTGCATAAGTCTGAGCCAGGTAGTAGCAGCAGTTATAGTTTTGCTTTGACTGTGTAAATCTATTGTAGTAATCATTGCTGGCCGAAAGACTGGGAGTTGCACAGTTGTCCCTCACAAAGTTCATGCTGTCAGTCACATATTTTGAAAGTCCAGACAAGCATAGGACTCCATGCCAAATATATTAGTAAGCTTAATAATTAAGCTTCTCTAGGCTTTTTGCGTTTCTCTAGGCTTTTCATTTTTATTTTTTTCCCTCATGCTCAGCATATAATTTGAAATTCTTGACAATCATGAAGTAGAGGGAAGCAATTTGTCAGCCTCCAGGCAGTGATAATTATTCATGGGGGAGCTAATTCAGGTGACAACCTTGCAGAGATCCAATTAAGGCTAAATTCTACRTTTTGTCATTATGCCCTCAGCATGAGGGGATAAGGTAGCAGAGAGCGAGGAAACATTGAAATGTTAGCAGCGATGGTCTTATTCCAGTGGACAGCAACCACTTAGGCACTAATTGGTTTTGCTGTTAGAAGGAACAAGGACTGAAAGGACATGGATCGCTGTAACCAGTAAAAGAGCTATTGGGCCAAATTAGTCTGGAACTGTCATGGTTTTAGATGTACCCCTCACCTTCTCTAACCTTTCTGACTTTGTGTTTACTTCTGGAGTTATTCCACCTGCTATATTTCCAGACCAAAGGCTTTGTAACTTTTTAGTAAAGGGCACTGGTTAACTTTCTGAAACTGCATTTTAAAAAAACCATGCAACATGTGGAGACAGATCCAAGTTTACCCTGCTTGAGGTAAGCCAGGAACCCAAGATATGGCATAAGAATGGTGCAAGTCCAAGCCAGCAAACCATGAGTCAACTCGAGTCTACACAAAAAAGTGTCTAATGCAGTGTCCTGCACAAGTTATTAGCTTGAGCTGCAGTGGATTTACCCCACATTTACCCCACAATCAGTTTACCCCACATCAGCATTGGCCTGTAAGCTCTGCTGAGGACAGATACTTCTGAGTTTGCATCTTGAGCCAAGTTATTTTATTTGTGCTGAGTCTGGACCTGCCTAATWTTTTTGTACGTTGTTGCTCTGTGCATACTGGTGAGCTTGGTTTACTTCTCCTTGATGAATTCTGAACATGGTCTGTCTCACGARGTTGATATGCCTGTGTGATTCCCTGCAGGAATCTTTGATATCTTAGGCACATATCTAAATATCACTTCCCAAACCATAAATGCAAAATCTATTCTTTTATTACAAAATTGTTCCAAAATATGCCCTGAACCTCTCAAGCAGAAAAACCTCAGAAGCCTCAGTCATTTTTATTAGCATAAATTTGTGCAATCAAGCCTACAAAGTTGGCCGTGTCCAACTCGGCAAGAAGCCTATTTGAGAAGCTCTGTATACTATAATGTGTTTGCATATTATAATGTGTTTGTAGTGTGGCAGTGCCTGGAGTTGTGTAAGGCACTGTTAGTTTAAATCATACACATTAATTAAAAAGGTAACTCATGTCTATATTAGGCACCATGGAGAAAATAAATGTGGGTTGGGAAATGTGCTTGTTCTCTGAGACGTAAATTTTCAGGAAACTCTAAGGATAAAATCTTTTCAGCCAGGGACATTTGAGATGTAAGAAATTTTGGGATTTAACATTGTTTTGATATTCTTACAACTCAGGACATCTCTATTCCAGTGGATTAATTTGGCCAGCAACTGCAATAGAACTAGAGGCAAATTACCATATGTTACAAATCTGTAATTGTGATGCCAATTTTATGATTCAAGCTTGCTATTTTCCTTGCTTTGGGATGTTGTGATTTACTGTCCATCGCTGAATACAAGCACATCTATTTTTTAGCAAGAGAGCTTAATCAGAGTAAACAGCTATATCCTAGACAGTACAAAAAATAAATTTAAGTTCCATATAGTTAGTAAAAATTAAAAATTAGTGTTAATATCTGCTCTTAGAAGAGCCAACAGAAAAGTGGTTGAGAAAAAACAAAGCTCTGTGAACAAATCTGACAATGAGTATCATCATCAGGTGCAGGATTTTCTTCTTTACTCTGCAACCTGTGATTTTACCCTATTGCCAAGGACTTGTAGTTTTTACTGGGCTATAGGACTTTGCCTCTGTTGTGAGAAACTCTATCACAGCCATCATCAGTCCGTTCAACTGCTGCTGTGTCAGAAAAACCTCTTCAAAAAGGTAGCATGCCCATGAAATTTCTTGTCGATCCTACCCTTTATTTTCCTCCTGTCGACTGTGCAAATAGCTTGTTCCTACTGTACATTTCTATTAATTCTTAATATCTAGTGTAGAGTGTGTACATATATATGTATATATATACAAGCTAGTCACCTCAAGGCTCACTTCACAGCCAACAGAAAGAAAAAGACATTTCCAGGGAAGGATCTGCCTGGGTGCTATACATCTAACTTACTTTAGACATCTTATTTTAACATCTAGCTAATTCATCTAATTTATTTCAGTCATCTACACTGAGATTATTCTCCCCATAGTGTTTGTTTCTATATCTGTATCTAGGGGGCAATCTAGCCCCCTACTAAAAATAGCATAGCATTTTTAACTGACATTATAAGTTATACTAAATGAAGTGAGGTAAAATTTAATACGGTTATAATGGGTTGAGTGTAGGACCAAAAATAGCTATTAAAATTCACACTTTAGCAGTGTACATATAAGCAGTGTACATATACTGCAGGAAAACTATTGAGAAGGATTTGTTCAGAAGACAATGTGCGACCCTGACATGATTTCTTTTGTGTGTGTACTTTGTTTCTGACTTTAAGTTTCTGCGTACTTTGGGTTTCTGACTCTTTTTTTTCCCCCCCCATTCTTTATCCCAGTCTGTCTTCAGACTTCCTGATACCTACTGGAATATTTTTTCAGGAATTACCAGAAAAATATTTTTGATAATATTTCTCATTATTATCTGTTCCTTTTGTGCCACAGACCTTATGTCTCTGGGATATAATCAGAATGTCCACGGCACTAAAGGCGTCTGAAGCGTTAAGAGAATTCAGAGAAGGACTGAGCAATGGGAAATGCTGTCAACTTGTTTGGGAGGCTGGAAGCAGGAGGCTGTTTGTTACTAAATCTCTTCAATGAGGAAAATAAAACGAGAAATAAAAGCTGAAAGTGAATGAATGTAAAACATGGCAATTTTTATTATTTGTAATTAATTTGTTGGCAAAGGTGAATGAATAAATTTTGGRTTCATTAACTGAAATTAATGGCTTAAAAATTTCCACTATTTTCTTTTTTAATGCACTGAAGTTTAGTTGTCATCTCATTAGAGGAAAAGATAAGTCTTTCACCAGCTAAATACTCTGCTGTGTAAATATAGCTTCTTTMGTGATTCATGTCCAAATTAATAGCATCTTTTTTTATTATTATTTTTGGTTCAAGGTTTTAAAATCTGTAAAATCTATAAAATTATATATTTGGTTGGTTTAAGATAGATATGTCCTTTGCTTTGTCCTTCAAGAACCAGGTCCATAGCTAACATGGTAACTATGCAAGATCATGTTATTTTACCCAAAGGCTATAGCACATGGCAGCCCTTTGAGGAGTTAAGAACTGGGGGAGTGCAGTCCTTTACTACCTCAATTTTGGTGAAAGCAAGCCAGCTATTGATCCTTCAGGGTGAAATGGTCAAGCTTTGAAGAAAGCTGAGAGCTTAGACAGGTGAAGAGTTTCTGCTGTTGAGTTACTAGATTCTCTCTGACCTTAAAATTATTTTCTAGATTTCTGAGGATAAAAGTAGATCAGTAATGAATGCCTTATTGCTGCTGAATGTACAAACAAAAAGTTTTCCAAGCATCATCTAACATGTTCTTCAATTCCAGATGAAAAATAACTAGATAAATTTAGGATAGGTAGTGTTAATCCTTATTCAAACCAGACAGCTTCTGAAATAATATCTATAATTTAAAATTCCARTGAGTAGGAGCAAAGCTGCATGCAGGTAGTCTGGATGTCTTTAACTCTGAAGTAGCTACACAAAAGCTTTACAAATACTCTAGTATTCTCACTACTCAGTCCTTTCCTCACTTTTTAAATCTGTTTGATACCATCAGTGACCAAAAATCATTGCACCTAATCATGGCTATTTGTTATACTGTGTAAAGGGACTAGCAGAGCTAACTGAAATGCAAATATTTCAACTCCTGCACTACTTGCAAATGTATCAGCACGATACAAAYGTTGCAGTTATCTCTGCGAGTGGASTTAGAAATCAGAGGTGGGACAGTGCTGGGTCCAAGGGTAATGTTTGGAAGGAGTGGTTCTGCAGCTGCAATTTCACAGATTATCCAGGGGAGGACATGATGCTGGGAAGTGCTAATGAAGGGCAGAACCTCTTCCTGATAAGATGGGGAGCTTTCAGATCAATCTTTTTGTCCCTGCCCATGCTGTGCTAATTATAAAAATATTACTCAGTGCGAGTAGGTGTCTCTTAGTCCACTACATTTTTATCTTCTAGGTATTATTACTATTAAGCTTTAGCTTACTTACTAACATAAAGTTGTGACTTTGATAGCTATGTGTTGCACAAATACAAAACATTGTATTTTTAAAATGAGTAAGGTTTTGTTCATTTTTTGTTGAGCTGTAAGGAACAGAATCTGAAGATTTGCCATGGCAACTTAGCAGCAGCTGAAAGGAAGTCAAGGTAGAGGTGGTTTTGGTTGTTTACTCTGATTTCCAGCACAAATAATTCTCCATTAGGAATTCTCCACATCTCTCTGTGTGGTTTGTGAACTTCTTCGCAATCCACGTGATGCCGTATCTGTATGAACACTTAGAGGCTTACATTTTAAAGAAACTCTGACTTGGGGACCTTGAGTTACAGCTGAAGAGTGTGGGTTTCACAGTTTGTGAAGATCATACATGGTGTCTAAGGCTGCTTTTACACAATCTGTTGCAATCCCTGTTTAGTCTCCCTGACCTTTGTGGAGGTAGTGTATCCGCAAAGGTCAGTGAGCATTAGATCAAAGCTTCATGGACAGAAATCTCCTCAGAGAGCTACAGTTTCAGAGACATCCCGCTTGTGAAATCTGAAAAATGATATGGAAAGGTCTACCATGCAAATCTGGAAGGAGAAATGGGATAAAGATAAAATTTTGACAAGGGATTTTGGAGGGAATTACTGAGGGGAGCAGACAACTAGGGAAGTATGAAATATCATACCTAAAGTACTCACTGCGAGAACACATTATACATGTTTTGCACCTATATGTGTGTGTGTGTGTGTGTGTGTGTGTGTAGTATGTGCTACATATGTGTTATAACCGAGAGTACATTGCATATGTCTTCATTTAAGCCAAATGCCTGGTCTCTCTTTAGAGTCAGTGGAGTGCAATTGGCACTTTTAGGGTGTAATTCATCTCATCTGGAGATAGACATCTAAAATAGCTCAGGCGAAGCATGTCCTAAACATGTCCATGTCTCACAGCCAAGTGGAAGGAGCATCAGATGAGAGCTGTAATGTAAATACATTACAGAAACTTAAAGTTGGGTGAGCTGAATGGCACCCCCACTGAAGGTCTCTCCCTCTCACACGCGTGCGTGAGCACACGCAYGCACTGCATGCATGTGCATACTTCGAAGAAGCTGTACCATCAGGCTCTTTCGCTGTGGTATCTGTCTGTGCTGTGGATGCTTCTGCCGTCGCTGTTTCAGTAAGAGATTTCGACACAGCTTGGAAATGCTGGCAGGCTCATCCAAATCCTTTATATTGTTCCGCTTATTCTTATACCCCGCGATTCCTTTCATTTGCTGCTCTCATGAGCACCATTAAGAGATAYTGGTAGTACACACGTGTTCGTTACGTAGGGGTGTCTTAGGATTCCAGCTACACTGTCACACTGCACGTGTCTTGCAGGCTTTGGAGCACTGTAGGTCAGTCTGGATTTTTGGAGACTGAGTGTCAGTGAGTTTGATACCTATGTATTAATGTTCTATTTTGGTAGGGAAATCATTAGTGCTTACAATTATTAGTGCTTATGTGATTGTGGTTTAATGGCACAACAGAACCTATCAGAATTCCTTTAACTGAAATATAAGTGGAGGAAAGTGGAAATTTAGTACAATTTGTTCACTGCCCTTAGATTATTCTTAGGCATCTCAATGGTCCAAATTATAGCACAGAATGAGAAATTACATTCAGAAAATCTGTCTTAAATGGCCTAATACAGAGTGCTGGGTTTTATGATAGCATTTAGCAGGCATGTTTGGAGATGGTCGGATGTGGATGCATATAACCTGCACCTTGTGAAGTGGGCCTTTGCACTTGAAATGCCATTTCAAACTGGAAAATTGAAAACTGTTTGAGAAGTTACTCATTCTGCATGTATTGGTCAAGTATGAGTTTCTGAATATTCAATTACTATTATTTAGCTGTTATTTCTGTGAATATAGGGTCATCTCCAGATCCTTTTGGCAACACTGAGCCTTTTCAATGGCTTCAGTGAGAGCTGTTCTGATTTGTAACCAAAGAAATGGGGCATATCTTTAGTTTTCAAAGCAAGGAGGGTCAGTGTTTTCYCTGGCGGCTGTTCAGGAACAAAATCAATATGATTTCATAACTACTCAGTCAGCTTTTTTTAATAATCAGAGAACGGAGGAACAGGGTAGGCTGGGAGACATGCTGGAGGAGAAGAATCACCAAGTAAAATGGGCAGTAGATCCAATACAAAGATTATTTATTATTTTGAAATTCAGTTTAGAGTATCTGATTATCTGTAAAGTGAAGCAGGTAAATGAGWCCAACTCTTGTAACTGGCAATGCAAAAGAAATGCATTCTTATGAAACTCAGACTGTTTAGGTGCTTGTGCTTTCATTGGCCTTTATGAAAAGTATCATGTTCCTTATCTCCCTGCAACTAATTACAGACTAAATGAGAAATTTTAAAAAATCAACTAAAAACTGAAGAACGAGGAATACGTGGAGAGAAACTTTCTTTTTTCTTTCTTTTTTCTTTCTTTTTTTTTTTTTTTTTTTTTGAGGTGCTGAGCAGAGTACACGTGGCCTCTCACTGAAGTCAGTAGGAGCTGCAGGCATTTAGCACTTCTTTGAATTATGTCCATGAAGTTTTCATAGATCCTTAACTAGAGACCCTTAGCTAAGACACAGTATACTGCCCGTCTCATCTCAAAGAAGGATGCRAGAATTATTAATCTTGGAGTGCTCACAATTCAACAGCCTTCAGGCTTATCCTTGATGGTATTTTGGTGCTAAAAAAAAAAAGGCTGAAATGTGATGTTGTAAATATAGTGCTTGGCCTCACCTATACCTGAGGACTATGACTTCTTAAATATCCAGCTGAAACTATTAGCCACCTCACAGACTACTACAGTTTTCCTAACACACACACACATGCATATATATATGTGTATATATATATATACATACACGTATGTATATTCTTGTATATACTTCTTATATTCCTACATATATTTTTTATATTTCTTTTATTCATCTGATTTTTTTCAATATTGATAATACTGAACAATTAAAAAAACTGAGGTTAGTTTGCAAGTTTTTAATAACATTTCACAAAGAAGAAGCAGTTAATGGAGGGTGAAAACTGAACGTGTAAACAAATCACTCAAAACAGTCTCCTCTCTGGCTCTGACAGCCGTTCTCTCCCCCGTGTCTTTGTGTTTAACACATCTGCCAGTCTTACGTAGCGGCTATGAAGTGAATRCAAGTGATTCCTCCCTAAAAGCCAGTCCTGTGTCTCGGGTACTTTGCTGCTTCCAGTGTGCCGACACGAGCTGTCTCCTTGGAAGTCCGGTCCGTAGGCTGGAGACACAGAGCGAGTTGTGAGGTGGCCGGTGGGCTGAGTTACAGCCYGGACCGCGGTGCCTGGGGAGACCTGAGGAGACCCGAGCAGACCCAAGGGGACCCGGGGGCAGGCGGGCTTCGTGCGCTGTTCACCGCTGCAGAGCAAACCAATAACCCAGCAGGCTTGCTGTCGAGGGATGAATATCCTGTTGTGCTGAACGGGGACAAAAAAAGCAGATTTATTTTTATCTGGCTGCGGCTTTGCAAGTCATTGAATACTTTGTGTTCAAGATTAAGAGCTAATGCACATAATACTTAGCACCCTGAAGAACTGAGCCCCGGGATGATAAACCATGGCCTACGGTAATCTCAGATAGCAAGCTGAATTTAAAGTTCAGAATATAAAGTAGTTCCTTATCACAACCATTCTTGTCTAAATCATCTTATCGTTAACTTTATCAGTAAAATTTGGTAGATGTGAAATAACTGTCTGAGACCTGAAATTGTGTACTCAGTGCTGAATTATTAATGCCTGCTGAAACAGCTTTTCTATTAGCTGCTTTAGTAGCAGTAAGTAGTTATGTAGTGCAGGCCATTTTCTTTATTGTTCTGTTTAATAAATTATTTAATTAATTATTCAAATATAATTTATTTAAATAATGTCCCAGAACAGGTAATGTGCTTGACATATGATGCCTGCTGTAAAGAAGCAGTGCACTTTTTTTCTTTTCTTAAAAGATGCTTTTCATTGCACGTATATTCTTCTTTCTGGTTCAGTGCCTTATCTGGCAGGGAAATGTCACCTAGAATAATTTCCAAGTCAGGAGAACATGAAGAAGAACCTGACCATGTGTGGGAATGTGATTTATTTGAGATTTCAATAAGTAAAACAGCCACAGTTTCAAATGTCCTCATTTCCAAACAGAGATTCAGACCATGATCAGTCAATACTGGGGGGGGGGGGGGGGGGAGTTGCAATGAAGATAAACTATCTGCAGCTTAAAATGGCTGAAAGTGAGTCAGCAAATCATGCATCTAAGCGTTGTCTGTTCTGTTTGAAAAAGCACTCTAATCTAGCGAACTCTTTCTTATGATGTTTCCATGTCAACAGCTATAATAGGACACCATCAGTTTATACACTTCTCCGTAAAGGACTGGAAAAGTACAAGATGGTAGGYTAGATCATGCATGTAGACAAGAAAACCCACTGAAATAAGATCTCATGGGAATACAGCCAAAAGTTGGGAATCTAAATATGTGCATGGCCACAGTGTAAGTTAGCAGAGTCTTAGCACAGTGGCCAATGTGAGAGAAAGAAATAGGATGGTTTGGCCTCTCTTGAAGAGCCCCTCCACCTGAGCATCTTAAATAAAAAGGCTATAAAGATGCTGCAGAACAGATTGTCCAAACTCGCTGCATTGGTCACAAAGCTGAGAACAATGTTGAAACAGGAAATGACCTTGCTAAAAAGAGAGAGAATTTCCATTCAGAGTGCCTTCCAATGAAGATAAACAAGGAGGATCTTTCACAGCATCAAGGTCTGTCTATGTGAAGAGACCATGGTTATCTTAAGGGGTAAGGATGAGGGGGAGTCAGTGCGTTCTACCATATCTTATTTATCATCAGAAATAGAAATGACTGTGCTAACTCTACAGTGAGCCTGTGAAGGATGCAGTGAATTGCCCATGGGAGATGGAGCTCCTCAGCARCTCCATCACTGTTGATTGATTCCCCGTTGAATCAGTGAATAAAGTCCTGCAGCAGAACATCTAGGACCTCATTGCCATTGTATCAAATAGACATTACCCAGCTCATTTGCTGCAGTGGTGTGATGCTGATAGATATGGGAAGCCAGTGTCCGAGGCAGGGTGGGAATCTCATCCAGTGCAGGTGCATCTGCCCTAGCAGGCTGCCTTGTAAAGGCAGGGCTTGCACTGCTTGCTCTGTTTCTCCTTTCATGCCTCTGCCACAGCATCCTGGGTAGGTGAGATTTGATTCTCTCYGAATTGACCTCGCATCATGAATACTGGATGGGAGCACACAGAGTAGAAAAACATTTCAGAGGGAGTGCATATAGACATATGTGGCTATATGTCTTCTGTGCCTCTGACTTCATCTGTTTTGGAGACTCTGACCGTGGGTTACACTTCTCTTACAAGTACTTTATTTATTTACTTTATCTACAGATACATCAAATAAAAGAAGACTAATAGAGCTCTTTGGTAAAGAGTTTGCCAGAAGTTTCTCACTACATAGGAACTAACGTAGATAAAAAATCACCCACTTTCCTGAAATTCTTTTTCTTCTCCTTACTCTTTTCAGCTGTCCTTGCAGACATCCCCATTCTTTTACCCAGTTTATTTTGCTGCTATAATTTATCAATGCACCTGCTAGCAGCACATAATATTTACTGCTATACACACCACTACTTACAGAGAAGACAACACCATGTTCTTAATTCTGCTCTCAAAAATTCCTTCTACTTGTTTAGAAAGGGACTTCATATTGTGGTTAGCCCCTGAAAGCTTTGTGAAAAATTAGGAGGGAAGCAATTGCTTGAGGGAAAGCATC
>NW_028186352.1:146379-157464 GCF_003343005.1 Rhea americana | reverse complement strand
AGTTATGCCAGTTTGGAATATTTTTTACCTTAGCATGTGGGTAATGACACCTGTGTCCTTTCCATTTCCAAGTAGTATCAATATTCCTTTCTTTCTGGGATCCAAAAATGTCTGTAATTTTCCCTTTTAACAAGCACTATCTCTGCAGGCATGCTTTCTCTTCTTGATGTCCTTGAGATATTTTCAAATTCAGGCAGAGGTTGCAAGCAATGACTGACTGTTGTAATTACTCCTTTCTGTAGAGTCTATAAGACAATTTGTATAGATAAGGATCGTAGGTTATCAATCATGAAATGGAAGCCGAGCCYAATGGCCATCAAGCAGTATTTTGCCACTTTATTGCAGATTGTTCAAGACATAGAGTCACAGTCTAGTTCTTTCAACTGTTCTCAGCAACCAGCCAGTCGGATTTCATTCGTCTGTCAAGATTCATGATATTGAGAATTATTAAGTCCTTTTGTACCAGAAGTAAAGTTTAAATCAGAAGAATTTCCATGGTTTCTTCAAGTCTTTCTGTGTAGTGAAATTGATCTCTCTGTGAACTTATCTTGAAAACTTCTTAAATGAGACTGTAAACAGAACCAAAAACATTTTCAGTGGAACTGAAAACAAGTTTTGGMCCAGGTTGCCCAGAGAGGTTGTGGAGTYTCCTTCTCTGGAGATATTCAAAACCTGCCAGGATGCAACCCTGTCTAACATGCTGTAGGTGACCCTGCTGAGCAGRGAGATTGGACTAGGTGATCTCCAGAGGTCCCTTCCCACCTTACCCATTCTGTGATTCTGTGATCTGTGGGCATGGCAGAGGCAATGTATCTATAGTTCATAGTATCTCTGTTTCAGTATTAGCACTSAAAACTATTTTGTCATTTCAATACTGGCACTTGTGGCATTATCACATCCATGGAGAGATATTGCTAGCAAGTAAGCCTGTGAAGCAGGCTCTACTACAGAAGGGAGATGCAAATGTAACGTATTGTAAGATGCTCTGGGATATATATTTGCTCTTTGCGGTTATTCTGCCCTACTGTCTTTTCCGGAATGGGCATTATTGACAGATTTTGTCATATCTGATTATTGTAAATTTATTATCAAATATATCACTTAATAAAATAACTAAATTTTAACATATACCATTACTGTTTAGAACTAGTGTCTGGTCCTGATCTCATACCTGTACTTTTTTACAGAGATAAGGGTGATCTAAACTCATATTAGCAAGGTCAGAGTCAGACTCCTAATGCTGCTATGAGAGTTGTGAGGAATTTCATGATTTCAGTACAGGACACTTCCTCAAATCTGATTCTTATGAGTTCTGGCTCCATAGGCCGGGAAGTATGACCTTTCTTTAAAGTTATCATCATCTTTTATTTTCTTAGTGTCTTCAGGATTTTGTATGTTTTAAGTTGTTTTCCAGTTTACATTAATTCATATTGCCGTTTGTCACTAAGATTCAGAAAATGCTTAAGCAGCACATTGTTAGGAATACAGGGATTTTTTTTTTATTTCCTTGTCTTCAGTAGTCAATTTATCTGCTTTTGTCAGTTAGCAACACTGTCCTATACTTTCTCCTTAAAGAGCCTTAAAAAGACTGGATAAAATTCAACAGATAGTTTAGCATTCAAGGAGACAGTATCTTYGGCTGCGAGAGATCTGGAGAAAAAAATGTAAAAGAAATAGCAATTGGTAGATAGGATTTTTTTTTCTCTCTTTGAAGCTATGAAATAATAAGGAAATTGATTGAATTGACTTGAAAATTACCCAGCTGAATGCAAAGGCCATTTCTGAATTTATAGTCTGTAAAAGAAGAGGTTGTCTGACACTTAGTAGAGTGTGAGAGTTGTGTGGTAGGTGCTTCTTAAACTTCTTTAGTTCTGTTTTTCTGCATTAGCATCCCAGATCCATCAGGTAAAAGTTTCCTTTACCTAAACTTTTTCACAACTATAAATTTCCTTGATTCAGTGCAGCAACTCTTATTTTGTGATAGGAAAAACAAAAGGATAATCCATACTTTGAGAGTTTTGAAATTTTAAGAGAGAATTCTTCAATTGTACTGATATTTCAGTGCTGCTTTTTTAGAGAATTATATAAAAATAGTAAGTTACTGCAGTAGAGCTTTTAGTGTTCCACCTATGAAAATTCAGTACATACCCCAGTGCATTGTAATAGACTCGAATCTATTTTTCTATCAACTGTCATGGTCTATAGATGCATTCCAGAGCAGCAATGAATGAATCTGAAATTGAATTATGTTATATTTGAGAAGAACAGACAGATAAGTGTATGCACTAATGCACTAAAAATTATTCTGTATAATATGTCTTAGACTTCCCGACTGGTTGCCATGCCAACAYGAAAGCACAAACAGCAGTAAAACCCACTTGTAGTCAATAAAACTAATGATTTACAAAGTGTGAATCAAGTTCTAACTGCTGCCCAGAGGTCATACAAAGCCATCATGACTCAAGCAAAAGTCTTAGTGTTAATAAGAGTTTTATTGCCAAAATTCCTGCTTWGTAGTATCCTGCCTGTTTAAAGAGCACAAAGAATTCTTATTTGGAAGATGATGAGTGGTATTATTCTGGGACTGAGGAGCTTAGATGCTGCATTGATTTGGGACCTAAAAATACACAGGTATATTGTTAGAGTGATATGGAGTGATGCTGAAGCACTATGATCAGTTGTTTGTTCATTGTAGGATGCCTGCTTGCAGCTATTGGAGATAAAATAGGTTTTGAATAAATGATTGGAGAGTCTTTCACTCTTAGAATTGTGAAGTTTTTGAGTACCTCTGAAATATATCTGAAACTTCTGAATTAGATATGTGAAAATATGTTGGATTTTTGGAAAAAAAATCACATATCTCACATATCTCATATCTCATATTATTTTTATCAGTTTGTGCATAGAATAAACCTGTCCTCTCCAATTACAAGAATAAATGAAATTTTGTTTGAGCTAATTGACTATTTTCAGAATTTATTTCCAAATTTCTTAACATTTTTCACTGATAAAGGCAGCCATCTRTAAGAGAGGCTGAAGTTTCATCTGCCAGGATTTTGTCTGACATAYATTTCACTGACAGCTGATTAACTGGTAATTGTGCTGGAGAAAAAAAAAGTGATTGTTTATTCTAGCTCTAGTATGGTTTCGGGTTGCTGTGCAACTTTATTCTGTAAAAGTGGACTGTTCTTTACATTTCTTGAAGGCCTATGCCTACTGCTTTAATGGACAAGTAGCTTGGAGCCGAAAACTACAGTCATTGAGTAATTATGATGTCCTCATTCAGCCTTCTTCTCTTAATGAGCAAGAGAAGGTAATGTTAGAAGGAACTATATCCTATTTCTATTCCCATATAGCCACCTGACTGGAATACTTGTGTCTCCTTCTGATGCAGAGCCAGCTCCTAGTCCCATATCTCCAGGGTAAATGCCAAGGCCTCGAGAGAAATGGAAGAGGTGGTCTGTCACAGTGAGGAATGCATGTTAGACCTCCTTGAGGATATTCCCTGTATATTATAGGATGGTAGACCTTTGAACTTGTCCAGGAAACTTCCACGTAGTTACCAATCCAGAGAGGTGTCTAATAACAGTCTTTTAGTTATGTCAGTGATCAGGGAGCTCAAACCTGCTACTACTGCTCCACCAGGCAGGTGCTCACCCACTGCCACGGGTGCCTCCTATGKGAGCTCCTTTTCCTTCTTCAGCAAGTCAGATTTACTCTGCCTTAGTCAGTCACACAACTTGACTGGCGACTGAATTTGTTGGGAATGTACTGGCCAGGCACTGTTTCTAAATTCCTTCTTTGTAGCCTGTTCCTGCTTCCACCCCCGTAATCTGCATTTTTGCATTTATCATGGGGTGTCAGTGTCCAAACATCCCAGAATGGCATCTAGCTGCCTAGTAACCCAAATTAAAAAAATCAAACTTCATGTTTCTTTTACTCATAATGAATCTGTTCTCTATACATTAAATCATACTTATCTGCCAGTTATTTTCCATTACACCTTTACAGTGCACTAACTGGCTAATATTCATGAAACATGTACAAACTGAAAAAAATTAAGTCTGCTCTGACCTGTTATTGCTCTATTTCTTTAAATGCTATACTTGGATGTTTCCTGGTTTTCACATCCTTCTCCACAGCTTACCACAGGTACCTTGTGTAGATTTCCATTAGGCCTTTGATGAACTACAGACATCTTGCTCATTAGTCTATTATCCAAGAGCTCACCAGTCACGCTTTTCAGCTCTTCATTACTTCAATAGCACAGCTACAATCATTGCGTTTCACATCTTTCAACCCTTCACAGCCTTGCTTTTGTCTCTGTCTRGGACTTAGAGTGGAGCTGATGGGATTTTAGTGTGAAGTACACACACCTAGAGCATGCTCACTGTGATTATGGTTACAGAAAGCAATTACTTTGGGGGTTTAAATTCAAAACAAATTAGTGAGACTGCTGTTCTGTACTTGTCCGCCRGTGCAGGGTTTTGAAATTATAGTCCATTCCTTGATATGCATTTCTCGTCTTGCTATCCTTGCATCAGTATGCAAAGGAAATGGCCATTTTAAAAATAAACCTTTCTCAATGAACCATTTTAGTGCACTAAGAATTCTGCTCAGCTGTATAACGTCGCAATTCGCTTTGAAATAGTRAGTATCACAATGAATTCTTATCCATTCTATTTTCTCAAATTTCATGAGACATCAGTTAAGCCATAATTAGCTCATCATAAATGCCTTCTATATCCAATCTGTCTTCTTCTCACACAAAACACTCCTTGTAATTAATAAAGTAGGATGAGGAAAACTGAAGAATGTTCAGTGTTTGAAAACAAATTTCTGCATATAATACAAACATAAAAAACATACACATAATGCTGTCCCTGTGCCACAAATTCCCTGTCCATCCCCATCTGTCTACACTCTTTATTGTAGCTCAGATACAGACARTGGCAAGACCTTGGGGATGTGTCTGGCTCCACCAGAGTCCTGAAGCTCTCTGAGTTGCCAACATAGTCTATAAGATGATACTTTCCATTTAGGGAAGCCACAATTTCAAATCCGACAAAATCATTAAATCCGACATATTCTCTCTGTGATTTTCTTCCACTGGTACTTTTTCCATCTTTTCTTGAGAGTGGTGTCACTACATAAAAATAGAGGGAAAGTCATAAAATTCATTTCAGATTCATGTTAACTGGAAATAGAAGTAAGACATGATAGTGTGGCAGTCCCCATAGTTTAATGTTCTGATTTTTCAATCTCAGATCATTTGGAATAATGTGAATCTTTGCATTGCTATCACTTCACCCTTGCCTTATTTTAAATCCTATTCTCATCCTTTTCCTTATGATATGCAGAGAGAAGATAATCTCGTTTTATTTGGTAAACCTCTAGGTTTTGTTAGTAAAAGCAAAGGATGAGCTGGTCTTCTTAATGACAGGAAGYAAAGTAAGTGAGCTTTGAGATAATCCCATTAGGTGACAGCCTGTGAAGGAAGGTAATGTACTTTCTGTAGGACTTCMCAGTATTTGGTTTATTGTATTAGCAGCTAATGTTGCTCCCTACCTCCTTTTCCTTATCTCCTAAGCAAAAGCCTATGAGAGGAGATGCCACCATTTTTAAAGTGATGTATTGATTTATTTTCATTGATCTCACTGCACAATGTTTAAAGAATTGATGTTGCCATTTAACATCATGGCATACTCTTGTTCTCACTCAAGACAATAGAAAATGGGTAAGACTCTGAGTCACCACCCTTCATACTGAATAGTTTTCACAGTCAGTCAAGGAGAATAGACTTCTAGGTCAAAGTGGAGGATCATTTACATTTAGTACCTATTATAAAACGTCAGTATTTACTGATGAGAGAAGAAACTTGGAACTGTTTTTCTTAAGAACATTTTCCTAGGTGGCTTGTAAGAGTAAACAATCCTCAAGCAGCACAGTGTGGATGCATCAGGAATGCATCCACCTTGCATATGAAGGGAATACATACAATTTGCAGGCTATATTACAAGTAATATAGCAGTCCAGGTTTGGCAATKCAACATCTAATAAATAAATACCTGGTCCACAGAGGGTGATCTAAGATGCCTAGGTTAGTTATGTAAGTTCTGTCTACAGAAAATAGAAAGATTTGTTGAGTAGGGAATTCTATTTGCTGTGCTAAGCRGGGAGTCTGGCCAAACACACCTTAACATAGCTCCGTTACAGAGCACAGCAATACTTTGAGGCATCCATCAGTCTGACTGGGATTAAGCCTAGCAGAAAAGCTAACCACAGGTGTATGTCTAAATTCTCATTCTTGCTGAAAGCCCAGCTTCAGTGTCCACATTAAGTACCAACTCTTCTGCAAATTTGAGAGCAAAGTTATATATGTAAGGAGAGGCACTTTATTAAGCAGCAATTTATTTAAAATAGCATCAAAAAGAAGAAGAGATAGTAATGAAGATGATATTGCTCACATTTTGCAAAATATCCCAGTCCTTTGCCCCTGCATTATTAGTGTTTCAGTTGAAGCAATCCTGGACTCACTGATGAGAGGCAGAACTGCTCCTTCCCAGCCAAGTTCTTGAGTCTCCAGTTGGGAGGTTCCCACTGACTTCTTGCTCCCCAGCTTTAGCCTGTGTGACCACTCGGTCACTCTGCCCTTTCAAGGGAARGGGTGAAAAATATCCTTGTCACAACCAGCAGTATGATGCTTAGGGCACTCTGAAGAAGAGGGAGTTCTGGCTTTGAATCCCTGTGATCAATTGACAGAGCTGAATTTATATCTCCCACTTCCTCGGCCAATGGTGTGGGAAAAATTTGAATCTCCTATGCCTAATTGAGTTTCTAACCACCAGGCCACTAGGAAGTGGTAAACAGCGTAGCTGTATTTTTGCATGAGAATGACCTTTCCTCTTGTGTTTTTCTACATTCAGTTTTGTATATGTTTGTTAGGTGTATTCTAAGCATAGTAAGATTGATTCCTTTATGGACTATGTGCAGTTTGGATACTTCTCTGCCTTTAATGTGAATTCCAGGAATGTTTAAATGTGTGAGAGAGACATCCAGCTTAAAAACGTATGTGAGCATGTGCAGTCTAAAATACAAGTGCTACTGAAGGAAGCAGGCACTCTGATTTTTGTACCAAGACTTTGTTGCTTAAAATTCAGCCAAGTCCATTTTAGGCACTAAAAGGAGACAGTCTGATTCTTATTCTCAACTTTGACTAATCTAGCAGTCCTCAGAAAGTTTCATCACAGAACTCATGTTCTCTACCCTTTTACCCTGCTGTACTTCAAGCAACTATTACAGAGGTAAGACTAGAAATGGCTATGATTTTCAGGATAATCTGAAGCTTTCTGAATAGCRATCATCAAGAAAGTCCAAGGCAATTACAATCACAGTCATAGCTATATCTAAAACAAATCACATGCCAGTCTGAAATTTCATGGTGCTCAGAGATACTATTTTTTCCCAAAGAAGTTCTTAAACTAGCAAGACATTTTAAAGTCAATATCAATGATTAACAAAGAAAAAAATCACAGTCAATTTATCTTTCAAGACACATTCATTTTAATGAATTCACTCCAAAATAGGAATTCCAGCTGCTGCGATGAAATATATTGGATGTGTCTTTATCTCACTAACAAAATGATGTGATTTCTAAAAATATGTTACTTACTGTGGCACAAATCTTTGGGTATAGTTGCATAATCAGATAACTTAGCAGCCCACTTCTCACCCAGGAACTTGACTGTCCACATTGTACTGTTAGTTTACTCCCAAACACTCTCTTGGAGTAAGTTAGCTATTTCCCTTCAACATCAAACATGGACATATTATTTTTTGGAGTGTTCACTCTGGAGATTTCTCTCRAAAAAATAAATAAGACAGCATCAGTTTTGGTTCCCTTTGTGACACATTCTTGCAACACTATCCCAGCAGRCTCTTACTCTTGGAGATCCCCATACTCCATCATGTTCAGGGTATGTAACACTATTTTTATGGTGTCATGCTATAAAACAAAGTCTGCTAGGCTACAAGGTACTATTTACATTGTATCTGCCACTTTGAACAGGAAAAACACCACATGTATAAAATAATTATTTCTCAAGGCCATCAGKTGTGACACAGGCTCAAAGCAGATCTCAAATCAGTGTGGATGGTATGTACTAGGTGAGATGAGGCTTGAACTGTGAGTATGCAAACCAGTTGGCAGTACTGAGTACTCTCTGCTGTAGATAYGTCTGAGTAAATGTAGCCCGTACTAAGGCATGTGCATCTTTTCGTAATTAACTTCCTTTGGGAAATGCATCTAAACTGAAAAAAAAAATCTTCATGATGAATGTCTCAGTCTGGATGGAAATAGATAGACAGTGAAATTATTCATCTGTATTAAGCTGAGGAAGAACCGTCAGGGTATTTTTACATGGATGTAAAGAGTTTTAAGGATGTTTTTATTATTCAGCAGACTTATTTCTCATATCCCCAATACCTCCTATTCAATCTTTGTCTTGTGAGGGACGGTYTCATGGCATTTGCAGTGAAGACGTACCTTTTTTTCTAATTTCCCTTCTCTTTAAAATTCTACAGACTTTGCAAAAGACCTAGCAGCTGTTGCTTTAAAATACTGATAAGTAGGACACTCTGCCACTCCCGGGTACCATCATTACAGATCCATGTTACTGTTTTCTGTCAGTTAGAAGTTAATCATTTCATACTTCACCCTCTCAATTATTTAGCAAGAGACAAGAATAAAGATATCTTTAGGGAAGATGTGGTTTCTAACATTATGTTAGAAACATAATGTTTCTAACATTATGATGGTATTTCTCTTTAAGTTATTATGAGGTGTAAACATAAAAATATTCCTTAAAATATTCCATTAGATGTTGCTGCTTCAGCATTTATTTAACATCCAATTTAATCATTTATCTTTCCTGCTAATGCTAACACTAATGATTACTTTGGCTAATGAGGTTTTACAAACAGTTTCCAGGAAATTATCCTTCTACTCATATCTCTCCCCAAAGGCAAAAAGGATCTAGATTTGTAGTGGGGCATCTCATTAAAATAAGGAATACTTGGATTAATTGCAGGAAGAAATATGGAGCTAAATGAGGATGTTAAATTTATTCAGTTGTTTGGTTAAAAACCTAATATTACTGTGATAAATTATAAACATGTACTTGTCTTCACTAATTTGCAAACCTGAACATATAGATGTACCTTTTTAATTATCCTGCTGTAAATACTGGAATATTGAACGTCGATAAAAAGTTTATAATTTTTCATGGAAACCATGACTCAGTCAATAAAATTTGTATTTCAAGAAGATTTTTCAGTTCCCTTACATCTTTGATGTATTTTCATTCCTTACAGTCAATGTAAGCATGCATTGCTGTTCAATATTGTAAAACCAAAAGATTCCTCAAAACAACTCTATAAATTGATTTAAATTATTATGATAATTTAAATGAGTATGATAACAATAATCCCTTAACTGTGCCAAGAATTTGAGACAAGAGTTAAGTGCCAATAAGTAAGCATATCTACCAAAAAAGTGAATTCAAAAGTGAAGGTCCTTATCAGAAAGAAATATTTTGATAATAATATATATTTAATGTAAAAWAATAATATCCAGCTCTAAATGGTGTTTTGCATAGCTAGCCCTCAATGCTTTCTGTGAAGGAAGGAATAGGTGATGAAATAAGAGATATGGACAAGATGCATTGCCTGAAAAAAACTGTAGTCCGTAGGCGTTGATCCCRGCTCTACACTGGGTCCCACGCCAGTGTGCTCTTCATTGGCAGCTGCATGTAGTGTGCACAGAGTCTCAGCTTCAGGTCATTAGCTAATTTCCACAACTGTGGCAGGACATAAAGAAAAAGTTGYCTTTCAGGTAGGTTGGGCACAAGCCAGATGATTGCTGGTTATACTGATGAAAACCAAGTGATGTAGACTGAATGTGCCAAGACAGACATGACTACCAAACATGGTCAGACCAAAGGTTCTTCACACACATTGTGCTGTCCCTAATAGTATCTCGTGGCAGATGCTTTGAGAGACACTACAAACCATGATAAGGACAGAGCGATACTTACATCTAATGGCAGAACTGCTTCTTGGTACTTGATGGCTCTTGGTGGATTCTTTCATCGTTGGAGGAACATTTTTAGGCCTGTTTAAGGTTTTGGTCCTTAAATGGTCCTTAAACTAGCATGCACTGGTTAGTTACATTCAGTCTATAATTTATTATTGATTAAATTAGAAGTATCTCTGTCTCTCGTGCTATGAGAAAGGTGAATGTGTTCTTTATTCTTCTTTTTTTATTTTTTTCTGAAATTCATAATTTAACTAACTTCAGTCATACTCTCTTCTTGATCACCTTTATTAAAACYAGCAAGGCCTAGTCAATATAAGCTGTCCCTATGAGAGATTGCCTTGTCTTCTCTGCTCCTTCTCTGCCTTTCTCAGTTGCTCTTTGGTTTGAGGGAAACAGGACTGCCTGTAGTACAAATGTATGAGTGGCTGTGTTACGTGACATAAGGTCTTCCTTTAAAAAAAAATGACTTCATGCTTTCCACTTCCCTACTTTTGAGACTGTAGTCATCTATCTGTTTCTGATMATTTATTACWATTCATTTTATTGATTTGTTATTAAACTTTGTCTACTGACACATCAAATGCACACAGTTCCATTGATTTAACAKGTCTGAAAGGTCCACTGTGGATTCACTCCTAAAATCATCCTAGAATTATTTGTAAATAATTCATTTAGCTTTATTGGTTTAGCCTTTTCTGTCCTCAGCTTTCCTATTACACCCAATGTCCTATGTAATTGGCATTTAGTATCTGAATGCTGCACAATCCTTGCTGTAGTTATCCTCACAAATSTCCTTCAAGGCAGGGAAATGTCATCCACTCTTGTTTTACAGAGACAGAGGCTGGGGYCTGGAGACAGGCATTTGGTAAAGGATGTTGAGTAATGAAATATTTGGAATTGCTGTTCCCCAAAACTGTGTCTCCAGTTTTGAAAGCAGATTTCATAAGGGATGATCTCCGTGCCTGAATTAGGTTTGTATTCACAGCAGC
>NW_028186352.1:70255-146359 GCF_003343005.1 Rhea americana | reverse complement strand
CAAAAAAAAAAAAAAAAAAAAAAAAGAGAGAGAGAGAGAAAGAGAGATGAACCTGAAACTCTGGCTCCTGTTGGTCTCTCCGAGGGTCCAGAGCTAAGTGTTCAAAACTGAAGATCAGAGCCAGAAAGTGTTCCCTGCAGCCAGCTGTATCTTGATGCCTACCTCCTGATCTACTTGAGGTTAGATACCCCACTATCTTGAGGCTGATATGATGTGAACTTCCCACAGGCAGACGGGAAGAGGTAGAAAGAAATTCTGAAAATAACGCCCTAGAGCCAGGACAGCCCTTTGTCTTCCTATGATTTTCCAGTCTTAATTCTGAAAGGATTTGGAGGGACACATCCTCTTCTCCCCCGTCTGCCCTGTGCCTCTGCACAATCCAGCAGCACCAGGTCTGCCCCAAGCATCTACTTGCGTCTGAACACAGTGAGTAAGTCTGGACTTAAGCATAGGCTTACACTGGAGATTAGCTGATAGTAAAGATATCTTCATGGCATGTGGGCAGGAGATCCCACAGCCTTGCATAAAGGGAATAGCAAATTAATATAAATATATTAATATAATTATAATATAATATTTTATTAATATAAAAATTATATAGTGTAGTTATTAATATAAAAATTATATAGTGTAGTTATTAATATATATATTTATATAACACAAATACAATGCATATAATAATATAATACAAGTCAAGAAACTGCAAAATCTCAACCCACCCTGACAAAGTTTAGTAATGTAATGAGATTGATAAATTACTGGCAGCAAATTATTGCTGCWGCTGCAGGAGATAGAGAAAGATTTTCAGATTAGGCCCTGCTATGTGGGACGGTTTGGAAGATTTTTTGAATCTATTCCTCAGAGCCACATGCTGCAATAAATGTTTGCTTAATAAATGGCTTTTTGATAAAGGAGATGATAGTGCTTACTTAYACTGTTTGAGGAGAAGAAGCTCTTGCTCTTAACTTTAAAAAAGGATTTTAAGATACAGATTTTGATATCATAAACTGAAGAAACCTTTGAAACTAAATTGTCTAACACAGTGTGGGTCRTTTCATTCTTTCACTGATATTTATTCCATCATACTGAACCTAGTATTGACTTGTATATTTTTACAGAAAAAAATGAAGTTACGATACAAGCTCATTCTGCTTAGTATCTTTCTRTTAACTTGTTTCACTCTGCCGATCTACATGACAGAATTACAGTAATAAATCATGGCTATGGAAGGGAAAGCTTTCAGACTTTACTAGAGAAATAGTTATTTCTTTAGTTGATGTTTGATGGGAAATACTGAAATAATGAGACAGAGACTAAAAGAACACCAAAAAAAGATGTCACTCACACTGACAGTCACAAGTTATGTTAAAAACATCRAATGGAGCTTGATATTGTAAGACCAGAGGTAGGAAGAGTAGGGCTGAATGCAAGAGAAATGTCTACATATTGATGCAATAAAATGATTTAAAGATAAYGTATCTGGAAACCAGACACTCTGGTGTAGTCAGTGTACACAGTTAAGATAGATAGGCAAACATGGTTTGAAGCTCCTATTTATTGCTATTTAATGCAACCCAGTCCCGTTATATGCTGTACCAGCTTTCAGGCTGCTAAAATAATCCTRACACAACAAATGTAGCCCATGTTTAAGGAGATGCTGCGCAGCCATGGTCAAAACTTTTCTGATGTAACATTGAAGTTGATGCACACGTAGAAACTCCACAGCTCCATCAGAGCAGCCTCTCCCAGCTCTCCGAGGTGTCTGGCGGTCTGTGGTTGCTCTGGGGCTTGCTCTTCCCTCGTTACCTTGCTGGTGAGAGGCAGTCAGCTCACCTAGGCACAAGGCAAACTGCCTGCAGACAGAAGTGTCCATCCTGATGCTCCTAAATCAGATGTTTTCATAATTTCTCACCTGCAGATATTTCAGATGTTTGACTTTTTTTCATCCAGATTGTTTTGTTTGTTGTTTTTAAAGACTGAAAACTTTCCATGTCCTTTCTCGTGTTGGCACTACAGCGAAGACATGCAGGCAGTTTCTACTTCTCACCGTCTATGTCTATCAGTTTTGCAGCCACCCTGGGTCAGAGTAAAGGTCCTTCTTGCCAAGTGTCCTATCTTTGACAGTGGTTGGTTAGTAGCAGATCCTTAGGGAACATGTAGGAACAGGGCACATATGGTGAGTGCCTCTCTCTGCTGTACATCACAGTTTTCTCCAAAGACAGCATCCTTAATCATCCCTTAAATCACCCATTAATTTGCAATGCTGTCTTCATGTTTGAAGTGAAAAATACAAAGTTTGCAAATGAAGCTATTAAATAATAAAAGAGTCTAAGAATTGGCCTAGGCAAAAAAATCTTTTTGATGAATGTTTCCAATAATTTTATCCTCATGATGTACAACAAAATTCTCTCTTGAAAGAAAAGAAAGTTGTTTTCTTGCTTGCTTGTTTTACCTTGACTCCCTGAGATGTCAGAATCAAAAAGGCATTACTCTGGAGTCTCTATTCTTTTGTTCTATAGAAATCAATTCATTTTAATGGCATAGTTTTTGTTGAAGCAAACACTACATGACAGTATAACTTACTCTACAGGCTCTTCTGATAGGTTCAATAGATGCTTACTTCTATTGAAATCAGAGATTTCACCCTTTATATTTAATTTGCTCATAAATGGAATAGATATGGCCAATTTACCATAGTATTGGTAAAGTCCTCTTCTTCACAATTCTCTCCTTACTTGTATTCTTACTTTGTAAATAGAGGACTAGGATGTCAGATTAGAGACCTGTATCAGGCAAATTATTTCATTTGACTTAAATGCTCTGAGTTCTTCCTCTTTCCGTAGGTCCCTAATCTCTCCTTTACTGTGGAGGGAATTTAGACTCCTCTGTCATTCAGCCTCTGCATTGCACTTAAGTTGTTTTCCCCAAATATATATATAAAAAAACCTTCTCCAATATGAGTAGTCATGCTGTCCAGAGGTGACTGAGCTAGCAGACACACAGTAGTTCCCAAATCAGTACAGTACGGCCGATCAGCTTTAACATAGCTACAGTGCTTTCAATATTGGGTTAGTACCAGTAAATGGTTCTGGAGGACATCACTGGAACTCATATGTAGGTTGGGCATCTCTGTACCATCCCTGGTTTCATAGAGAAATTTGTACCGGACCAAGGAAATTTAAAGCAATAACAAAGAGCAATAAATAATAAAAAATAATTATTTTTACTCACAGCAGAAAATGCTTTCTCTCAGACACTGAAGTCTGACTGTCATTTTATATAGAATGTGTGCTAAAAATGAACCTTTTTTTGTGCCCCCAAAATGATAAATATTATCTGAGACAGACTCCTGTGTTTCAGGGTATTTCATATCCAAAGCTTTCTGAATAGAGAGAATAATTTAGCTTGGAGGACACCAGCCTGAAGTTATATGGTCCAATCGTCCGCTTAAAGCAGGGTCGACCTCCAAGTTGTACATCCTTAATTAAAACAGGAATCTCACACAAATATGAAGATTTTTTCTGAGTGCAGGAAGATCAAGACGACAGAGTGCATACTAGGGAAAGCCAAAAAAAGAAGACTTTGGATTGTGCAGATGGTGATACCAGCAGATGGTGACTGCAGTTCAGTTTAAAAACATATAAGTAATTAACATGATAGCAAGAAGCCTGCTTAGAAAATGTGTGATTAATAAGGCCTTTATCCAGTGTACGAAATACAGAAAGATACAAGGCATGAGGAAGTATCTCTATGGACAAAACCATCAAAACTCAGCAGAAAAAAAGATGGCTTATCTTAGGTCATAGCACCATCCAAGAGTATGGAAGTGAAGAGCTTCTGTTACTGCACCAAGTCTTCATCCTGACAGGGTCTGAGTAGCTTAAAGCAAAATTTGTCAATCTTAAAGCTGCTTAGGGTAATGTTTTCAAAGCAACTTAGAAATTCGAAGCCTAATCTTTATTGAAAGTCAACAAAGCCTRTACTCTGGTGTGCTTAATTTACTTTTAAAAATGGAACGCAGGAACTTCTGATGTTCCCCGTAATCCTGCTGGCTTTCGACTGCTTGAGAACCGRGGCTCCTAGAAAAAGTAGATGTGAGTAATGTAATGATAGGAATGATTAGCTAGCTGCACATAGCTGAATGTAGAATGTACTTAATTTTGTATTTAAAGGACAGAAGTTAAGTAAGTTTACCATCCTTTTGCARCTCTGTTTAATAAATATTAACATATATATTGCTACTGTTAAATATTTTTAATRAGAGTGGTTCATCAACACTTTTTTCTCCCAAGTGTCTTTCTAAAGAGAATTGACAACTACACACATAGTACAACTGCCAAATCTTACCATTAAAAAGAAAATGCGATCACAAGGTTTTAACATTCAAGAGGTGACACGAAAGACTCTTCTTTTTATTTGCCCTTAGTGTTCGTTTCTCCTTCTGGGTACAATGGCATCTCCTTTTCACGCTTTTCTCTATGAGAAGGGGACACTAATAAAAACTGAGCATTTAAGGTATTCATTTGACTCCAGCAGATGGAGCTTTAAGGAAAACCTCATCTGGCAAGGAAACTGCTAAACTGATCAACCTAATCAAAACTAGGGACAAACCTGTTTTTGATAGGTAAGGGAAGACAGATAGCAGCTCGAGGAATCCCTTCAATGGGTTAAGCAAACAGTACGTCTTTTCCACCCACTGCTGTTTTTTTCAGACAAACTCTCTCTTATTTCCATTACAGTTCAGATTTCATCTGAGTTCAGTTCAGGCCTTCTGTCTTGTTCCATATCTACTGACTGATTTCTATGGAGTTACACCTCGTAAATCTGAAGCCTTTAGAGATTTCATGTTTTGCGTCATGGACTGAGATTTCTATAGAGCCGTTCTGCATTTGTGCCATAAAAAGTACAGTTTTAGACTTTGGTAGCATTTGTATCTTTGCAAATTGCCCTTTTTAAAAAGAGATAAACAGAGGCGAAACCAAAAACTTACCGCATTGCTTCCTGTTGAAGTCAGTGTGCTAAAACACAAAGGACCTACTCTATCAAAAACCTCCCACTGATTGAGTAAACTATTAATGAGCTCTTCAAGTTCTGGCCTAGAGATAAAAGGATTTTATGATATCTCAGATAGTTGCATCCAGCAGAGTTTATGGATTTAGTACATTTCTCCACTTTCTACAGGAGAATTAATTTGCATAATAATTTCCATATCCAATTTTACCAGGCCATGGTGTAGTTCCCATATGTGTGTTATTATTATTATTATTATTTAATATCCATATAATAAATATATAAATTATAAAAATATAATAAATGTGCTGTAATTATATATTATATTATTATATTATATTATTGTTATTTCTCATTATTTCAAGAGAATCTAGCCTGCTTACTCAATAGCAATACAAATCCAACTTTGGACTCTTTTTCATTGTTAAAGAACATTCAAGGACAAACAGAAACCATTTCTGAGAAGAAGCTGTTGACAATAAATGTCTTGGCTTGTCCAAAATGCCCTCTCATCAAAGACAAAGCAGCCAATGTTCTGTCTTGTAAAACTTTTCTCCTAACTTTGCCTGTCAACAGTTCTTTTAGATATCTAAAGTATAATTGCATTTTTCAAAAGCAATTTCTAAACATTGCAAAGTATAAACAGATTTATTATGACATGAACGAAAGAGCATTTCCATGCTAGCAAAGTCTGAAGACTTATTCACCTCTCACAGTTCTTACATAGAACTAAATTAGATGATTCTGGCTGATGGTGCTCCACTATCAAATGCTGATTTCTGTAAAAACAATTAATATTCCATTTCCTGACACAGTTGTTTGAGTTTTGGGTGGTGGGATGTTTTTCTGTACCAGGTACTTAGTCCATCTCTACCACTGAAATTGTATCCACTATGTTCAAGTTATACAGATCATAATTGCATATTGGTTTTCCATAGGAAGATTTTCTCTTACTTTAGTTCTCCCATTCTCTAATAGCCTTGTCCAGAAAAACAAAGAAGCCATCATATATCTGGCTGGTAGCAATAATTATGTTATCAGTGGGGCTCCTTCCTGTGCTGAAAATTTCCTTTTGATTATAACGCAGTAGAAGCACAATGAATTCTGTGGGCAGCCTGTCCACAGTGTAATTCCAAAAGCTGCTAACTGATGCCAGTACATGATTAGGTCTGAGAGAAAGCAATTGCAAACGACAGGATATCAGAGTCACCCGATGAAAAATAACCACCCAAAGYAGATTCTTGAGAGCTACTGTAATACTTAGAGCTACTGTAAACAACTTATTTTTAAAATTAAAATTARTGACTCTTTCTGAAATGTGTTCTTTATAATAAGAAGACATTTGGGATTGGCAGGGGTGAGGAGGGGGAGTCTCAGGCAGTGCCATGCATGGAGCCACAATATTCTCTTTCCATCTCGTTGTTGCTGAAAGAAACATTTGTTTTACTTTCCCCGGGGGGGTGGTGGTGGGGAAATCCCTAAATGGATATTTTCAGACAGTGAAAAAGTTACTATTTCTTTCAAAGTGAGAATCACAGGATGACTCTTTGGCTCCTGTGCCAAACTGTGCAACCCCCAGATGGTAATTTCAGGTGAATTACCTGCTAGTTTAAAGTATCCCTGATTTGACATCTAGTCACTTTTTCTTTCCTTTTTGGATAGGGATAATCTTAAATGTCACAACAGAGGAATCTCAGCTGAGAAACTGCTTCCTCAGAAACCAGATATTCAGTCAAACTCCAGCTTTGCCTAGTCTTACTAGGAAAAAATAATCCTAAAATGAACTTGCAAATTTCACATCATTTTGAGGTATAATCCACAGGCCAAGTCAGGTTCTTCTGAAAATTATCCCACTTCTTTGTAATAAACCCTTGCAACAAACCTGGCCTAAGTTTCCAGCTTGCTGTGAAATTCTGGACCACTCACAAGCTTAATAAAACTTTTGTACAAGATCTAAGAACTTAAAATCACCTATGAGGGGCTAGTTTTTATGTAAGATGGAGAGATTCTTATGAGCCTGTCAGTAATGGTATTTTAAAAATACTCCTGACTCCAGATCTTACTGCACATGTTCTCTCAAGTTTTTCATAATATCTAAATCTAAATCTATCGTCACATCATGGCAATTTATTTAGTACTCTGCTCCAGTGCAATGTATTATCTCCCAATTTTAAAGCAAACCTCAAAGCTGCAAATCTGAAATACATTGAATACAGTGCAAGAGAATTTAAATGCTGCTTTGTTTGTCATAAATGCAACTGTCAGACAGTTTTTTTGTAGTCAACATATTAATGGAAAGTGTCCAGGCACAGGCTTACAACTTGGTACCAGTTGCAGATTCTTGAAAACCAAAGGAGAGTTCTGATATGCCCTGTAAAATCCTGATGAAATGCGAGCAGCAGGTGCACCCACCTGCACAAGGATTTCCGCAGTGCAGGCACGTGAGAAGATAAGAGGCTCACTTTGTAGGGCCACCTCTCAAGTCATGCTGGAGGAGGTAAAAAACAGATAAGCCTGAGGGTAATACGTGTTATGTCCATGTTCATAGATAAAAGACTAAAGCTATCAGTTGTCCCTCATTTCGTGCTGTGATCTGTGCAGTGTGTCCTAGAGGAACAGCGTAGAATCACATTTTAAATCCACTTTCCTCATTCAGTCTGTAGCCACCAACACACGGACAATTTGTCAACGAAGATAAGAGCAATATGACCTGTCATCCTTCCTGCCACCAGTGAAGACAAAAAACATAAAAACATCTCTAGTAGTAATGTTCTATCTGAGACTCCTACTTTCTTTCCCCAAAACCCCACTGATTTTGGTTGTGAAATGGCCAGGTGCTATTAAGCAAAACCTCTAGCCATAGGCCATAGTCTAGGCTGTAGTGTCTAGCCACAGAACAGAGTACGCTGTTGCATAGCAAAAACATGAAAGTAAAACATATGTTCATCGACCAATATATATATATTTTAGAGATGCCAGTTAAACAGAGAGATATCTATAGATAGTGACTTCTTGTGAAAATGCTGACCTGAAGTTTTTCCACATGGAAGAACCCATTTCTTGCAGAGAACAAGTGCTTGCTAAAGAGACAAACAAGCCCATCAACACCATAGGTATTGACTACTAAGAGCTGGTGTTCAGGATCATGACAGGATCTGCAAAATGAACAAAATATTCCCCAAGGACACATGCCGGACCTCTTTCCTGATGTAAGCCCCATAAAGAAAGTGTCTCCCTTCTCTTAGGGAAATCTTTCTGAAATGAATGCTGCTGCCTCCAGTCCTCTTTTCGGTAAAGTCCATGGTAGAACTCTCTGTCAAACTCCGACTAGGAGTAAAATGATAAAGAATGACTTGGACTGAATGCAGAAATTGCTGAATGAGGTAAAGAAATAATACAGCAGCAAAGGGGAGAGGCTTAGATGCCAATGTGTAAGGGATTTGGTATTAAAATTAAGACATCCCTACAAAGGTAGTTTGATTCTTGACTTTGTTATGCCTTTCAGTTCCTCTGTTTCAACAAAATAAATGTAGAAATATGAGTTAGTTTGAAATTTCTAACTCATTTGGACTATCAAGAGTGTAGTTGATTTTGGTATATAGTCTGAGGGACCTTTTTAATTTTCTTTGCTTATGCTTGATGTGGAATTCTACCTGTTTATGTGAGGGCAGATGTAGATGCAAGTGCTTGTCCTGAAAATGAAGCCTTTTAGGACATAGATTTCTGCTCATTTAGAGCCTTCATGTTATTGAGTTTGCAATCTCCTTACGTAATTTATATTACTTATTTACCTATTTCTTTCTGGTTCCTGCAAAAACCTCTCTCTTTCGCTAAAAGTCTGACCTGGAGTCCAAGAAAATGCATAGAAAGAAATTCTTGCTTTCCCTGGGCTTTTTATTAAGCCTCAGTCTGAAATGTGCACAAACTAAAAGCCTCAAAAATCAGTTCTCAATTCTCTGAAGTATCCAGATCGGATATTGTGATTGGAACTTAGTTCTAAATTTTATGTGAACAAATTTAAAGAAAACACTCAGAAAATACAAAAGAACCTTTTGTTAGTGTTTTAGATTTTTTTGTCCACCCAGGATTTGTTTTTATTATCTGCAGCAAAAAAATGGGAGTGATATTATAATTAGTGAGTAATATTGAACAAGGATGAAAAATAATCATGGAACAGAATCACAGAATCTGTGTTTTAGCAAGTGGGAAAAAAAATCTCTGCTTTGAGATCTGCCTGCTGGTACTAGTAATGGCTCTACTGAAGGCTCTGGAGCTACAAATAGGAACAAACTGGAGCAGACTTTTGGGGACCTTCTCTAATGAGTATTTTTGCTGGCACTTTCACATGCTTGTAATCTTTAATTAAAAGCTGCCCTCTCAGAAGAAAAATCTGTTCTTAGAATGCTTATGAAGACAAAATTTATGCTGATAATCAGCACTAATGTCAACTAATGAATATTGAAACACGGATATGTCTAAAACATTAGGGTAAAAATGATGTCAAAGAGAAGAAGAGAGGAAAGAGGAGAGCAGAGGAGAGCAGAGCAGAGGAGAGGAGAGGAGAGTGCATCTACACAGTGAGTTGTAGATCCTGAGCTAAAACATCAGCTACTTTTTTGCTGAAATTGCATTGCTGTTTAAGATAATCCTAAGGAAGGTGTTCTTCAAAACCATCCACTCCCACACTTTGATAGGGGGTGATAATGATCAGCTGAACGACTACTGACACAGGGGCTGTTGACTCCTTCCATTCATGTCAAGCAGCACCTCAGAGCTTCCTACCCCTCCTAAGGACAGACCAAACTTTTGGCACGTTGCACACATGGGATTTACCTGTTCAACTTCTCTAGATGAAAATAAAGCGGGGAGAAGATGAAAAGCTTTATTGACATGCCAGCATATGGAAGCTTAACCCTTTTAATAGCATTTTAATTGTGTTGCAGCACTGCTGTGATCTCTGTTGTAGTTAAAACAATGAACTACACTAGGTTTTTTTCTTTTTTTCGATTTTGTCTAATGTTTTCTTCAAGCTGAGCCGGCAAGTGGGTGRAAATGCATCTATTACTGAGGGTGCTGAAAAGACAGCTAGGAAGCTTGAGTTCTAATTCTGGCTGTGATATTGAATTGCTGTCTAAAACCAGGCAAATCATTAAACCTCTGTGCATTGGATTTCCCCATCGGCAAGAAGAAAAGGGGCAGGAGGGGATGTAGAGGACAGATGTGGAGGAGAGGGAGAATAAACTCTCTCTCCCTAATGGAGATATGATAAAGTTTGAAGTCTGAGAATCTCTGCTAAAGAAATTTGTAGAGAAAAGGATAATGGTGTAAATGATGGTGTAAATGAGGATGTGCTGGCAGATTGCAGAAGAGTTGGGACTTTTTACAGAAGGTGAAAATCTTTCCGGATAAATGTTGTTGTCATTTCATAATCAAGTAAATGGCAAAGAGCAGTCTGGAAATTTATGTGAAAACTCCCATTTGTGCCAGGAAAAAAAAAAAAAAGCAATTTCAAAGATGCATATAAAGCTGCCATGCAGCACCTTGACTGTATCAGGTTGAGATTACTGACCTCGATGCGGTGATTCAGTGGCTGAACATTTTGGTTTTGTGCACCACACAAACAGGAACATTTAGCAAAACATATTGCTGTGTTGTAAATGGATTAATATTCCCTTGTATTTCAAGGAGATCACAAAGACAATTAAATTACAAAAGGTATTTACATTAGCCAAGAAATCCAGGTTTCTCYGTTAAATTCCCTTTTCTGTCACAGGCTTAGCAAGATCCCTTACTCTTTCTGTACCTTTATTTTTCATTTTCAGTGCTGGTAATAGTACAGTCAAAAGATGTACAGCAGTAAAGATTGGTGCATGCTTACAGACTGGAATATATAGGATTGCACAGTGAATTGATTTGCTATTGTCTTAAAGCTAATGTATTTTCTCCAATTTCAAACATTTATTACTTTAGCTACAAGAACAGGTGTCATTAAAAATACAAATTTTGGACATACCTCAAATACTGTAGTATTTGCACTAAATGRTGGAAGAAAAATGCCCCCGTTTTAGCAGTTTTCGTTGCCATGTAGTCYACATATAGCCCACCACACATTTGACAGTATATGACAGCTTGGAACTGGCAGAATTTTTGCTTTATATAATTTTTGAGCAATGAATTTTGACGATGTGTTGTGAAATACTTGTCTCATGTTTTACGCTGATGTGGATTCCTAAAAACATTTAAGAAGCATCCAAGCACAAAAATAAAACCTGCTAGATTTCGTCCAAATTACTGCTGAGACTAGCCTAGTGCAATGATCAGTTCTGAAGTTTGGAATAACACCAGGGAAATTAAACTCACATTGTCTTAAATACTCGTGATATCGAGCTTGTTCTAAATGTCTGCACCTTCTGCTYCAATCATCAGAACAACCATGATTCTTATTTTTTAAAAAGCAGGAGGAATTCAGCAATAAGATGGCAGTAATATTCAGCACCTTAATAACACTTTTCACCTTCCAGTTGCACAGATGTACAATGATTTTCTCTAAACCCATGTAAAAAATATGAATGGGAATCGAAGAACAAATTGTAAAGGCGTTGATGGAAATTTGCTGCCTACATGTCCTTTATGCCTTTTAAAATCACACCCTTTCCTATTGTTATTTTTCTAATAAGGAAAGTAAGACAGATAAATCATGATTTTACCACATCTGTTTAATTAGTTTGTAGCAAGCTCTTTTTCCTGTTCCAATGTTTTATCTRCACCCCAAGTGGTAGTAATCACTGAACTTGTCATATTTGTAACAGCAAATTGTGTTTCCCTGGGTAATTCAGGGTCCTGTTTATGACATGCACTATCCAGGAGATCCTGGAAAGGAATTTTTATGATGCTAGTGTGGTCTAAAAGTGTCATTGGTGATGGCTGTAAAATAAAAAAATAAATTATTTAAACTGTTCTTAAAAATTGACTATTTCTATTAAAAATTTGACTTAAACTTGACTTTTTGGCTGGAAAAAAGATCCATTACTCTCATAGAGAAAACCCAGCAGAGATTTTGATTCTGTCCAATCTGATCCCAAAATACTAAATATGGGAGACAAGCAGTTAACTGAGCATATAAAACAGCTGAAAGAAGAGGAACTACTCCTTAAGATGTGCTTTTATCAATTGTGCAGWGAAAAAGAGAGAAGTTACTAGTATCCAAGCCCATCAGACAAGCACCATTTGAAGGTTATTGAGATTATTATTTTTAAAAATTGCAGTAAAAGACAGGAAAAAAATGAGTTACAGCTTAGTGCGTTGAAGAAACTGCCTGAGCAAGTTATGAATAATCCACTTAGGCATATGAAAGCATATAGTCATGTTAGCATGACTAGCATGATCGGTACTTTGTGGGAGGACAGGACTCTTACTGGACTGTACTGCTTATGCCCTCTCCTTGACACATAATACTCTGCAAAGATCTGACTACATTTAGTCTTTCCTCTGATACTGCTCATGGCATGAGAAAACCTATCTAATAGGTTATCAAGCTGAAGAAGCTTGCATAGATTAAATAGATTTTGCTAAAAGCATAAATTTTCTCTTTGATGAATCTTTTGGTGCTGCACAATGCAGCACGGTACCTGTAAGACTGGGCTTTCATTGCCTAAACACATGGAAGAGCAAAACCAAAAAGACCCTATCTTTTTCTAATTTTCCAGCAACTAAAAAGGCATTTATTTTGCATCAGTTCAGTTGGCACTCAACAGATGCAGATGCTTTCTGTGATTTATTTCTATATATATCTGCTTTACAGCAAGACTGAGCACAAACAGAAGTGGATGCTGTTTATCAGGTAGAAACTTAGAAACGATAATATGTGAGCTTCTTAATAAATATAGAGCTTGCAGTTGGACACGCTGAGATTCAAAAACTAGTTAAAGCCTGAGAGGAACTGAAAAGAGGAGGTGAGCAGGAGTGTCCTTAGGTCTATTGCCAAGGTAGTCATGTTAATTTCTAAATGCATATAACAATGAAGATCTCCATTTGTTTTATAGCTGGGCCTACTGCCAGCTTGCAAAAGTGTGCTTTACAGAGCTCGCAATGTTATCAAAGTTGTAAGCTTAAATATGGTTGTGTTGTAAACTTAAACCTGGCTCTTAATTTGCAATGTTTAGGAAAGAGCATTGGAGTCTCTTCTTGTATCATCTTCATTTACTAATGGAGTAATCAACATCTGCAGTGCATGCAGCTACGAATTATTTCAGTCAATAAAAAGTGTGCTCAAAAATTCTCTTGTCTGAGATCTATAATCTCATTTTAATTAGCATTGCACATGATTACTCTAATCAAAGTAAGTCAGTGGCAAACATTACCATCTGCATTCATCGTTAACATCAACTAGCACATTGGCAGTCTGTGGTTTTATATTAATACAGGGGCTCAGAGGTGCTAATGTCTGTTCAAGGACAAAGAACACTGCCCTCTCCTTCCTTCTTCTGTTTAGCTTTTTAAACTAATCCTCTATCTTAGAATTTTACAAATATTGAGCATTTCCAGTGCAGCATGTGTTTTACTTTAGCAATGTGACTGTCTTGCATATCCTCTGCAAAAGAAGAGGATGTCATTAATTTGGAGTAATGTAATTGTGCATGGTTTCGCGACTGTATCAGTCTGTGGTTAGGTTTTTGAGATGCTGGTAGGCTTCCATGGCAAGGCTCACATTTATTCCATGAATTTCTAAGAAGATGGTTTTGTTTAAYGGATGGTTTTATTGGGTCTATAAAACATAGAGCACTGCATACTGATAAAGACAATACAAATAGGATGATACGTTCTACGTCTCTTAGTATGTGCACTGTAATTTCTCCAGAGATCAGATGTCATTAACTAAGGACAGGTGACTGACTAGATACTTAGCTGTCAGGACACACTTGTTCTGGATTGACGCGGTTCATCCTATGCCCTTATCGAAAGCYGTATTTGACAAGGCAGCAGATAATCTGCTACCGTTTAGAATCCTTTATGAATGTAACTTTTTACTAAGCTTTAGCCAAGTTTTTAAAGGATTTTTATTGCTAAGCCAATAAAAAGTTTGAAATGTTACTTGCACTCCAAGAGCATTTACCAAGAAAAGCACAAGCGTATTTAAACTCATGGATTAGGTAAAGTTCAGRAGGATTATTTACTGTCTTCATGCTCAGAGAAAGGAATTACCTGGGCTTTTCTGAAGATGTTGGTGCATGACCATAAGCTCTTTAAAAGAGGACGTGATCCAAACAGCATTTTTCCTCTTTGTGAACCAGATTTTTAAAGCAGAATAAGTGTTTAGGAAAGCTTTTAAATTATGCTGGTTGCATAGTTACAACTTTGATAGCTATTTTTTAAATTCTTTTTATTATGAGAGGTAGCCCTGAGTGTTTTAAATCTGCCATAAAGGTGTTATAATCAGTCTCTATAATTATATTGCCATGCAAAACAATTAATTATATCAAATCCTATCACAGAAGTGTTTACTGGTGAAGATTGCCAAGACAGTATTTCTGACAATAAAAGAGTAGGAATTATTGTAGGTCTCTTGGGACTTTGCTGGTGTAGTGTTTTGTGCTCAGGTTTATAATCATACCATTTTCCCAATACAAATTTCTCTACTGGAAAATCAACATCTGTTCTTGTCAAGGATGATCTTTAAATTATATTTTATATGGGAAAAATATTCCTGTGTACTTTCTCCTCTAAGAAAGAAAGGTCTAGATTTTTAACTGGAGAACTTCAACCAATGACCAGCAGTCATACTGGAATTAATGAGGCCTCAGGGTCCCAAGCATGCTCATCTCCCTCTTGCACACATGCAGCTTTTCAGGGCCTTGCCCTCAGAAGCAGAGAGTTTATCTGCACTGTAGACAGGGGATGTAGGGTCAGGGGGTGGGCCTGGATGAKGTTGAGTTTTGGCATCACTGTAGCTTTGTGGCACAGAGCTCAGCATGGGTGTAGATCTTTCCCGGGATCTAGGCTGGATCTCTAGACAGTTCATGCTGAAGTGCATCTARCCACAGCTTGATAGGCAGGTACCTTAGAGCTAGTTCTCAGTTTGTGTATATAACATTTCCCCATGCATGAAACTCCAGCATAGACATACCCAAAGCAGAGGTTCGCTTTTCACTGGTGGAAATCCCCGCTGACATCAAAGGAAATAGCTATGACTACACGGACAGGTAGTGCAGCGCAAGGAGTGTGGATCTGAGTAGTGAAACTATCAGTGCTGAGGACCTGATGTCCACCCTGCGTACAGTTTGAGACAGTATATGTCAGACTGGCACTGGTCTGGCCAGTGCATCTTTCAGTTTAGTTTACATTTCAGAAATCCAGTTTGTGCCACTTAACACACCTCCAAGACATGAACCAAAGCACTCTGAGTGGGAATAATCAGGAGATTCAGTTTGAAAGTTCACTTCTGGTCTGAAGGAAAAGCGAACATACATTCATCCATTCTTCCTCTCTGCTCCTCCCACCCAAAAATGCATAACCATTAGGAAAATGTTGGTTCCTTTTACTGAGTTCTCCCAGCGCACCCCAGGTTGCCAATCCTGAGCACAGGAAAGTGTGAGAAAACAGTAAACCTGACAATCACAAATTGCTGCTGGCAAGATCACAAGAGAGGTTTTTGGATATCAGATATGCTTACTAGATACTCTGAAATGATCATTATTCTGTAGCTTTTATTAAATAGAACAGTTAATAGTACTATTAAGTACTATTACAGTGAAGGAAGGTACTTTGCTGCTCAGTTTCTATTAAAGACAGACAGGACAGATGAAAAATRTATTTTATAAAGATTAACTTCTAAGAAGAAAGTTTTCCAAAGARCAAGACCATTTGAAAGGAGTAAGGGTTAACTGAATCTTAAAATAAGAGAAACTGTTCAGAAGTAAATGTTTCCAAAACTGATATAATTGCCTGTCTTCATGTCTTTATTTCCTTTCACAGAGCCATGTTTGACTATGACAAGAGCAAAGACAGTGGCTTGCCAAGTCAAGGACTCAGTTTTAAGTACGGAGACATCCTTCACGTTATCAACGCATCAGACGATGAGTGGTGGCAGGCGAGGAGAGTCACTCTGGAGGGAGACAGTGAGGAGATGGGAGTTATACCCAGCAAGAGGAGGTGAGTGTGTCCTCTTCCTTTTTAGCTCCTTGGTCACAATATTACAAAGTTCCCATTTTATTCCAAAGACAGGAAYATCAGACTACTGAAAAAATAGGGAAAGTAGAGCAAAATCCCACTAACATTATTTCAAGAGTTGGGAGATACGGTTCTCACCAAGAGATTTAAAGAGTTTGAGCTGTTTAACTGTACTGAAAAGAAGCTGAAAAGGTGATGTGATTCATATCTTCATAGAGAAAGGGAGGGAGAGACAGCACCATCCACTAAAGGGCTTTAGCAGAGAAAGGAATAACCAGAACCAAAGCTTGCGAATTATCTCTGAATTTGAAGTAGAGCACATGTTTTAATGTCAGAGTGATTAGCCATTGCATCAAACTGCTAAGGGATGTGATGAATGTCTTGACATTTTCAAATCAAGACTGTATGTCTTTCTACTGCAGGAGTAATAAAATTAATCTTCTGAGCCTCTGTGATGTACAAAACCAGGCTAAATTATATAATAATACTTTTTGGCTTCAAAATCTGTTAATTTAATCTCTGCCTGCCTGGAAACTGATGGATAATCAATATCACAGGAAATTTTTCATATAATGTAAATGAAGAAGCATTCCTTTGTTTTCCAAGCTGAATCTGAATCCTTGTTCAGCAGTGATGGATTCATACTGACTAGTGGAGAGAAAATATGCATCTGACACTTTCTCAGTGTCTGTATTGTTTACTCTGACTAGTCGCTCTGTAAATCAGCCACTGGTCTCTGGTAGTATCAAGACTACTGCACAAGTTGGTATTAGTTTGTGCCTTTGTTGGTAGTTGCTATAGAAAGGTCAAGAGCTGAAAGGGTAGGAGGAAAATGAAACCTGTCAAACCACATTACATTTCTCTTTTGCAGCAATGCTCTCTCGTACCGCATATAAATGTTCTATTACTCTCTAATTCAACTTTAGCATTACTATAAAAATGATGATGCACATTTTTTATAACGGGAAAGTGGTATGTCTGATGCTCTACAGAGCACCTGCTGGTGTTTCAAGAAGAGCTGGCTTAGGTGCTAATAGAGCTCATAGTACCTCTTGTTCTAAATCACATAAAAGTAAACTAAAGGCCTTCAAATACGTTATTGACGTGAGACTTATTTTCTCTAATCGTGACCATGTCTGAACAGTAATCACACCAGAATTTTCAGCAAAAAGCGATTTTTGTAGTTGCATAATAGACATAAATAAAACTACAGTATAATTTTTAAGATGGGAAAAATGTACCCATTAAACAAATATCGTTTCTAGATATTAAAAAAGGAATTCTTTCCTAGTATTAATTGCTACAGTAAGCATTGTGGTAATGACATGATGGATCACAAATGGGAAAARAGGACAGCTTATTCAATTATTACTGAGGGAGGTACGTGCACAAAGTTTACTAGTTCTCAAGGTATAGTGCTTACTCTTAAAAGCTACAAAAAGATTTCAGACATAATTAAACATAAGGGAAAGAAGGGCAAAACAAAACACCTGATTAAGAGATGGATCTATACCTTCTGTAGATGGGAGAAGATGCAAGTGCCTAAAGTTTATTGGCTTACCTGCATGGTACGGCTTTCAAGAAGGACAAAAGCTAGAGGCTGTCTAGTCAAGGTCAGAAATATGATGCACTCTGGGAAAAAAAAAACATGACTTGAGAAACACTAGCAGAAAAGAAAAAGAAAAGAAAAAAGAAGAGAGGCAGGGTGAAAATAGACTGGCTGAAGTCTAAAAATAAAAGGGCTTGAATTTGTAAAGATGCAGGAATAGTTACCGTGCTCTCCACTTGTCATCCCACTTCTTCACTAGCAAATCTGAGAGGTCTAGAAAAATCAGTAGCAACTGCTTTTTTGTCTGCGCTAATATAGTCGTGCGGTATACCTGAATTTGGGGGATAAGTTTTGCTAGTAGTTCAGAAAAGGTTCCAAATGTACAAGTTTAGTTTTTCAATGCAGTGAAAACTGAGTATTACTTTGATATTGTGGATTTCAGCTAGTCCCCAGTGACTCAGTGATACTGATATGCTCTTGTCTGCATCTTCCATCATCATTTATGCCACTGCAAAATATGAACCAAAACAAGAGCACCAAGAGGAAGATGAGCTACTTACACAGCTGAGCAGCAGAGGAAACAACTCACCATGTTTTCCAGTGTCTGCTAATTTAGAGTTGAATTTCCTGTGCAGATATAAGTTAATGAGTGTGTGAGACTTGATCCCAAATAAAGTCGACCTGGGATTTGTCTGACCAAATACAGGCATCTGCAGTATGGAAATCTTTGTCTGAACTGYTTACTACAAGCTGTACCATACTTTCTTATCTGTTATAGTTTTTATAGGACTACTTCCATACGCACTGCAGTATATGAAATGAGGAATATTTAAAATCTAGCAGTAAGATATTCCTTGTGATGAAGTCAGAGGAAAAGGGTATTTGCAGCTTTCTGTTTTGGCTGCGTCCCGTCCTACAAGCCCAGGTTCCTGAGTTTGTAAGCTGAAGGTTTTTTATATTTGTCTTATGTTTTTCAATCCCCCATTTATTTCTGTTTATTTTCTTTAGGGATATATGTGTTTATTTTATGATTGGACTCCTTCCTTTTCTTAGACATATGTGCAGGAATGTTATTCAGTGGAATTGCAATGTTTTTTGCACTTTGGACAGTTGGCAGGACATACTGATCTATGGATTATTAATGCAAGGAAGAGTCTCTGGTTTGTTCTCCAGTCTAGCAACAGTTAATATACAATTCCTTTATTTTTCCTAAGTGAAATGAATATGGAATAGCTCGGAAAGCCACTGACTTCTTTGGGTTTACTCCAATACACACACACACTCACACACATTTATGTATGTATATATATACAAATATACATGCACATATATATGTACATATATACATATAGATTTATATATACACATATATGTATGAACACACACAAAACAATTTCTTTACAGCRCTGTGTATGGTAACGCCCTTCCAAGTATCTGGTTTTGCATTCTTTTTGTATCTTTCTAGAGCAGAACCCTTCAAATAGTGATGTTGCAGGATGAGCTGATGAAAGAAAATTTTCATATAATAAATCAAGACTCAATACTCTTTTTTCTTCTATGAGGATATACCTGAAAAAATTATAATGCATAATTWCAGGGGAACTGCCACTTATTATTCTGTCCAAGATGTTGGATATATTATCAGCCTTGCCTATCATAGATTCAATAGCATTTGAAAGGTATTTATAACTAGATTTCAGTGTTGTCACTTGTGTGTAGACTTGTTATCTTGTTGATAATTGTAAARTCAAGCTTTAAGAGTGAATTTGGGATGGGGACAGTAAAGCTGAGCATGGGTTACTGAAACAAGCAGCACAAAGCATTGAGGGTAGCTCCATGTTTCTCCAGCAGACTATCCCCTCAAAGACCAGATCTTGTGAACTGGTGGACCAGTGACCTCAGTAGGGATTAGACCAACATAAAAGCTCAGTATCTTGTAACATTAAAATAYCACTGCAACCATTTCAGCAGTTAAAGGCAAAATTTTATCTATTTGCTGGTATTTGTCACCTGATTGAAGCTGTAGTTCTGGACTGTGAGTTTGAGTAGCCAGCTGGGTAGAAGTCAGATATAAGGCTATAAAGATGTTATGACGCAGTTGCATACTGATGTTGGCAACAGTAGGATTTTGGCATAAAAAGCTGCAGACTGCTTCAATTCTGGTTTAACAGTCAACAAATAAATGTTATTATATAATAGTAATGAATGATCACTGCAGGCCACATTTCCGTTATTTCTGCACCCATGATAAAAGTTGATCCAAGTCACACCTACCTAAGGTGASAGCAGAGCATGGTTGCTACGTCAGGCAGGGCCTCCTCGGTGCTGTGGCAGGTCTGCCCATCTTGTACCAATGTCTCCAACAGCCTGTGGGGCTTATCGATGCACTAGGCACCGCTGTTCAGGCATATGTATTRTTGCTCTAACATCAAAAATTGCTGTATTTTGTAACTGAGTGACCAACTGAATTAGATTAACATTACTATTATTAGATTTAGATTTATAGATTTAGATGTAGATCTGCATTTTTACATATGCTGGATTTTTGATCACAAGAGCTGTCGTTTGCCTCATTATGTTTTGTATTGTCAGGATAAGCAAAATGGATTCAGCTTTCTGTAAAGGGCAGCGGCAGTAGTTAGAGAAGCCTATGTCTAAGACTTCCTATGCACAGAAATACTCACAAGAGTTAAAGTGAAACAACCAAAATGGTGAAACCAGTGTGCAGGAGTTGCAGTGTATTAAATTCCTAGACAGATGGTCTAATTCAGTAGTAAAGAGATTTTAATTTGTTGTAGCATCGATTTTACATGTCCATTTTTTTCTCACATTCACTTTACTGAGTCTCTGCACGTAGAAAAGCTCTTAGGTTGCAAGCCCCATAGAGCAGCAAGTTCCCGCTTCAGTATTGTCTATGATCTATGTATATCTGCTCAAATTGGGTCTGTGGGTCTGAATCTAATTTAGCAAACTTTGTGATTTCYCATAGATTGCCCCAAAATAGCCTTGCCCTAAATTTTCACCATTTCTACTTTTGCCTCCACTGTAGCCTCTGACAGCTTTGTTCTAAAATACTAAAATATTCATACTAGTCTTTCCATTATCTTTAACATGTACAGCCATGAAATGACTTGCAGGTTAGACATCGTTCTAAGATTTCCATATTCAGGTAGTTTAAGTATATCTGACTGTAAAAGGTTATGCAACTTGAATCTCGGTTATTACATAGTAAAGGTGTACGATGGTACCTGCCCGCTATTTTTGTCTTCAAATGCACAACAGTCTCCCCACAAAAACATGTACCCACACTCCCCTTTCAAAGCAAAATGGGAGAAAAGAACATAAGAACTAAAAAAAGCACTGTTTCRCAAACATTTTTAAGGACAAGGAAGAAGAGATTTTCCCATCGCAGAAATCCCTGGGGGCAAAAAGCCAGCTTAAATTTGTTATTCTGCTCAGCTTGGCAGAAGGACATGTTTATCCACTCAGCTGACTGTTACTTTTAATGGTTCTCCTATAAATTGGCTACCTTTCTAAAAATGTCTTAAGACTCTAATCTTCAGATAATAAAACTTTTTAACAGGGCATGGTCACATAGGCTTCGTCTAAAATAAATTACATGACTATACTTACTCATCTAACAGGAAAGAATAAATATAGAATAAAGTTGATATGCACGTGCATTTATACTCTTYTCCCTGTTCTCTTATAATCATGGTAAACTTCTTTGCAGAGTAAATACTGTCATATCCTGTGTCCTAGAAAAGCACTGTGTGCTGTCTTCACCGAAAATGCTTTTCAATGCAGCCAACACTTTTCTATCAGTTAAACTTTGTTGGTAGTTTTCATTATAAAATAAACTTTGCTTTCACAAAGGCCATTAAAAGTATCAATATTTGTGTCCTAGAATGTGACAAATTTTTTAGTTATTCTTAATAGCTCTTAGCTTTTAAACAGAATAAGGTTGTTATCCCCCAATTTGATGAGAATTCGTTTCCTAATGGCATTAGGTCTACCACTTTCATCAAATATTGAACAGGTTCTGAGCTGCCCTCTACAAACAAGTTGGAGAGCTGAAAGCAAGCAYGTTCTCTCCTATTTAATAATGCATGTTCTGTTGCAAAAATATCACTTTAGGAATGTAATTTTTCTCAAAAAAAAATGGAAATGGACTTTTACTGGTAAAATCAGACCTCACATAAGCAAGGCTAAATAGTGCAGAGGATGGAAGCAATGAACAATTTATAATCCGAGTCTACATATTTGGACTATAAATAATAATACATACTTTTGTCTTTCATTTGATGGGCAGAAAAACAAATGTAATGTGGATGACCTGCAAATGATGGAACATGCTAAGAAGAAATGGACTAACAGAAAGATGTAAAATATAGCAAGTTCTTTCAAATAAACCTTTTATACTGCATTTTTCTGTTTGATAACTCTTTATTGCATTTATCATGCTGGATTTGGAAATAGTTTTCATTTTGCAAAGCACCTCAGTGCCAAAACTGTGCAAATTAAGCTACTCTTGCAAATTAAGCTACTCTAACCATTTATATTGGACTTCAGACRCCAATACATAATTTGCATCTCTACTTTACATCAGAGATCAATACTGTTATTAAAGATTAAAGCATGTCTCACTTGATAATTTACATCTACACTGAGAGGACTGATTTGTGCTTTTACAAAGGAATTGACAGAATTCCCAGGGGTTCATCAAACCCCAACACTGGAGGCTCACAGTTCACATCTGGTTGAGATGCTCTTGGTTTCTTATCTGAAATGTACACAAAGAACTGAAAGTCTCATTAGGCTCATTTTCAGTAGTGATTTGGACTCAGAAACACCAAAGGATTCAGGTATTGCAATGCCTTTATATGCTGCATCCCTGTAGTAGGTTTCTCAGAAGAGGACTCAGAGGAGAACAGGACTCCTCCGAGCAAAGAATCCTTGAACTTACTAGCAAGGAAGCACTGGAGGCTGAGGTATATTTTAAATGTACTTATCCCATCCTTTAGACATATATGGGAAGGAGAGAATGAATCCCCATTATTCTTTAAAAAGGAGGCCATAAGATGTCTACTACCATGAAGGRTTTTAGGGAGGCGGAACCAGCTGAAAGGAAGCATCCCACCACACCCTGAACACTCAGACAGCTGGAGAGGTGTGATTTTATATTATTATCCTGCCACTAGCTCTTCTATATGAGACAGTAATTCTCATTGCATAAGGAGCTCAGGCAAATAAATCAGAAATATTGATTCCCCCATGAGTACGAAGCCCCTGGATGTGAGTGTAGCCGCACTTTGCTTTTTGTTCCTCAAGACCTTGACTCCCTTTGATTTTTTAATGGGGTTTCTGTAAAATAATTAATTAATTAAGCTCTGTAGCAGTAGTGGAGGAGCTTGGGGCAGCTGAGAAGTTTGTCACCTCAGCTGATGCCCAATTAATGGATGAAGAAACTTGAATCGGCATCCTTCAAGAAGACCGAGTATTCAAGACATACTTCAGCTATCCTGGATCCTAGATGGTCTTAGGTCACTGCAGAGCTTCTGTAGGCAGCTGTACTTGGAGGATGGGTAGGAAACTGGGTATGAAATCCCCACCAGTGGTGCTAGACAATACTCAGAACTTTTCAATTCCCGGGTTACMTTTGAGTATAGGAGGTAGGTGTCTTTGAGCATCTCTTGAAATCCCATTGAGTTTCAGTGAGCCTCAGGCACTTTTGAAAATGGGACTTGAGCCATGAAGTAGTTTTGAGGATTATATCTGTGCTTTCCTCCACTCCTTGGRCACAGCTCTACTGAGCAGAGTTATAATTAGAAATGAGCATAGGAGCAACAATTATATTGGGCAAATATGAGCTGCAAATCTGTGGTTCTACAAACCTGGCAGATGGGAACCCTCAACCTTCATTTAATTCTTTGCACAAACCCTTGATAATCTAGCTTTGTACAGCAGTAGTGAATGAAAAATTGATACAGTTTAAAGTGAAATATTTCTTCCTTTAAAAATCAGTTTCCTCAGCTGATCATTCAAAATATTGTCCAAGAGATGATTATTTTGTTAACTCCAAAGGCAATGTAAAGAATTTGCACTAGTATGCTATTTAGGTATTCACAAAGTCAGCTGCTGCAAATGATTCTTTGTGCCTGAACTCCTTTTGTCTTGGGGAGAAAGACAGTCATATATTTTTTAAAAAATACTGTGCTTACAAAACTAACAATTCAAAAAGGTTTGGACAGTGCTTGTAGTTTCTTTTAAAAAATAATTGACACRCTTTATAAGAGCTGGAAGATTCTCAGAGAAATATTTAATATTTCTTTTTATTGTCATCATTCAAACACATTTTAGTATGCATCCTTCAAAGTACATTGAGAAAACGCTTAATTTCTTCATGGTCTTTTTTTTGGTACTCTAATTGGAGCTTTTCCTGACTTATCTTTTGTACTATCTGTGAAATCTTTAATGAATTTATCTGCATAGTGTCTGTGTGAAGTGTCTCATTTAGCACCATTCCAGCTGTGACACTGAATAACTTTTTCATCCCTTAATTTCTGAAGTATTCGTGGGTGTTCAGCTAAGGATGCTAATTCTTATCTTCAGTTCTCCTTTTTTTCTGCCTTTTTGGGGTCTTGATCTGTAAACCAAATATTTCTTAAACATTCGTTTAGGAAATGATTTCCCTTTTACAGTTCCTAGCTGTCCTGCACTGTTGTACGCTGTTGCCTCTCCTCAAGGATCGTCTCCCAAGGTTTATCTCGGCCACTCCCTCAATATTGCCTCACGTAATMCCCACCTTCATTATATTCCTCATTCCACTGTATTCATTTCAGAAAGCTTCTTCCTCCGAGAAACCGCAGAGGGCACTGGGGAGAGGTTCCCAAGCCATGCCCAGAGACCAGATGCAGAGGAAACATCCCTGCTCCGTTTGCATGTGTCTGTAGCCAGGGGAACTAAACCACACCATGGAGCCAAAAGGAATATACCCCTTTTGGGGGAAGAAACATTGTATGGGATGTAGTCCAATGCTATCCTGAAGTACTGTAACCCCATGTCACATTTCCAATCCCTGGCCCAATATATAAAGACAATAGAGCATCTCAGTCAAAGTGCTTCAAGAATTTGTAATAACCTGGGCAAAACTGTTTAGTTTTTCCTAAACTTTCTCTACCAGCAAGCCCATTTTTTGAACACTTTGGGCAGCAACACTAACATAATCACCCTGAGACACATGAAATTTCAGTTTGGATGTTTACTGTTCAGCTAAATTATAATCAACCAGAAAGAGGTTCTACTGTGGAAGGTGTCAGGGAAATTTTAATGAAGAGCAACACTTTGCTGTCCTTAACACAGTCCAAGATTATGAAATGTTTGCAATATTCAGCAAGTATTTTAAACATGTATGAACTCTGTTGTTCTCTGTGCCTGGAGGATTAATGGCACTTAAYGACATTATTTATATACTATTCAAATCAATAAAGAATATTCTTGTGTCTGYGGTAGATATCAGTGAGTCCTTCAGGACTGCTAATGCAGCTATGAAGAATTTCACAAATAAGATTCACTCTTTAGGGTTCATGTCTAGCTTTCGGTATGCAACAGTTAAATKCAGATGTTTTAAGAAGTTAGCTAAGACTGGAATGAGTTCAAATGTTGACACAGATTAATAAGAAAAATGCTGTGTTCATTTGAGCTAATTATTTTCTTAGAAGGCATCCATCTGATTTAGTCACTTACACAGCCTCAACTCTTCATTTCTTACCGAATTTCCATGGGGATTCATCTGCAAGTTTAAGTTCRTATGTTTTTAGCAACATAGATTTAATTTGAAAGCTGCATTTGAGCTGTTTCCATGTGAATATTCCACATTAACAGGGAAATGCATTTATTCTAAATTTAAACTGTAACTATAGTAACCAACATTCACTCTGTTTCGGTAGGAAATATGTAAGCCCACTCAGACAGGAGAAAACCTGTTGTGTTAATTATCATTCTATGAAAAATTTGGAGTTTTATTTTAAAAAGTAATTATCAAAAACTAGGCAATCTCACTGTCCAGACCTAAAAATTAARATTTGCAGGAATATATTCTAATATCATTTGTAAGAAATAAAGGAAGATGGAAAAAAGGTCATATTTTGACCAATGTGGAGGATATCATAAACTTTACTTATTTCCTAGCTATTTATTGTCTAATAAAAATAAAATATTGAGCTCTTATAAACAAGCTTTGCAAGATTCAACTTAGATTTCCTTGAGCAATTCATAATCTTCGATGTACTGCATAGAACTACTGTTTCAGTTAAAGGTAAATGATCAAATTTTTGTGCTTGGGCCAGTAAATTCTGTAGATGATTTTGCAGTGGTAGTAAATGTCATTTTTATGGCAATGACTATTTTATTCAAGGTGAGTAAGGAAATGAACAGCTTCTTCCTTTCCTTAGGTTTCATGCCCTGCACCTGGTTTTATTTGGATATGTTTCTGTTTCAGRGAGAGATCATCCTTATTTAAACTGTTCTTGAATTCCTGGCAATAGTATTTAAGCATACTGCATTAAAAGGTTAAATMTGTAATACGTATAGATCCTGTAATAACACTGAACTTTGCAAGTATACTTGTGGCTATATAGTTTTCACGTAGGCAAAATTTCTACAGCATACATTTCAGTATGCTAATAGATTTTAATTTTTATTCAAATATTTTAAAAATAATGCTCATCCATTGAATGATGGAAATTCAATATCTAGTTACGTAATATTTAGGGATGAAAAATGGACATTGAATTATCTAGTCTGATTGCCTTTATAAAAATTCCCCATATTTCTCTCTTTTTCCTCTATACTGAGGGCAGTAATTTGCGTTTGATGGATCTTTCTGAAAGGCAYCTCATCCTGATTTTAAGACAAGACTGTCTCAAGACACATGTTCTCCTTCTAGTTTATTTTGATGGCTAAACATGTTACCCTAGGTAACTAAAAGTTATCCTTTTAGTTATCCCATTACCTGGGCTTGGTGCCAGTGATTTTGCTAAGTTTTTTTCTCTGCAAAAGAGAAATTTTTAGACCTGCCTATATAATATAACAAGTCCTTTCCCAAACTGTATTTATTGAAGTTATGGAAATCAGGATCTAAGCACTTCTGAGGCTCTTCGTTGCAGCATTTCAGCTTTCTTTAAGATATATGGATCCCAGAACTAAATGGACTGGGCCAGGTTATGGATCATATCACACTAGTTCAGGGAATCAGGTCCTAYGATATGGGCTCGTGGGCTGACTAATTGTTCTTAGCTTAGATTAGGAGTGTTAGCAGTCTTTCAAGGCAAATCTCCTTTTTGTACTCTGTAACTGCACATAATTTCAGSCTGCTGGCCAGTCTTGGCAAAGGTATACAGGATTCATTTGTGTTTAATTGAACTTGAAGATGTGCTCCAAGAACTCACCTAGTGCATACATCTGTTAGCAGATGTTCAGTTCATGTGACCACACTGGAACTAGCCCGAAGAACCGCCACCATCACCACGAAAATAAATGTGTGATCTGTGGCTATTGGGTCCTTTCCCATTTGACCATGCTATTGGTAGTGTAGATCAAGTTATATCTGTCTTCAGAATTCACCTACTCCTCATAGCAGTGAGGTTTCCAGTAAAACAAGCAGAAAAGCAAATTCTTCTCATTYTGTTTGCTGGTGCAGGTTTGTAGAGGACACAGTTTAAAAAAGAACACCAATCCAATTCATGATGTGTGTGAGTGGCTGCAAATAGCTCTTTTGCTGCTGAGTATTTGTATATCTCCTCATAAATGCTCTTTTCAGTGAGGCTRCATAGTCTTTTAAGTAATCAAAACTTCTAGCAAATTCTTCTGCACAATTTGAAAATTGTGTTCTAATGGATAGTATACCACCATCTTTTAGAAGAGTATTTAAAAGGCAGTTCTAGATAATATTTTTAAAACTCTATCCTTAAGTAAGGAAAGTAAGTAAGGGGTAACATTTTCAAATGTACTTTAACACATTAGTATTCGTTCTCCAAAGTGAGCTGAGAGCAAACCCATAAAAGAGCTTCAATGTTGTAAGCTCARTATTGCAGAACCTAAGATTTAAACAGTGATCATGTCAAGGGGGCTCTACAAAGCTCTGGACAGACCATCTGCGTGTTTATGGTTAATGCTCTTTTGCTGGTTTGAGGGAATTTGGAAAAACTTAAAATATCTGACTTGTTTGGCAAGGATTGCCAAATAACATATAGGCTACTGGGAGACTTCTAGGTACCTCCTTCCTGTTCAGCTCAGTAAGAAATTCTCTGTTTTTCTGGGAGGTTCAAGGCAAAGGTTTCCAGGTGGCTCAAAACCATAAGGAAAAGGAAAGACTTGCTCCCTTTTCCCATCCCYTCTTCCTATGGTGCTGTGGTGCTTATCCAGCTCATTAAAACCATTAAAATCTATTCAATTTTTACTGGGTTAGTTTTCTGCTATGATGAGGGAACCAATGAGAGGACCCTGCCAGGACCAATGGAAAAATGAGGGGTGAGAAAACAAGCAGGACTGTCCTTTCCAACAACTACAATTTAAATATCATCTCAACCCATCAGGTGAAACTTCCTCCTTTTTACTTTGTATTTGCCATAAGCTTAGACAGCAAGTGCTGATTTTTTGCACTAAGCTGTTCATGACACTGAAATCATTATTTGTTTGAAAATAGATTCAGAAAGGGTTGGATTCATGTTACTTCATTTGGACTATCTRAAAGTTAGTCATTTATATAAGCCAGTGATCAAAGCTCCCTCTGTAGGAAGAAAAGTGCTGCACAGAGGGAAGTTTATTCCACTCTAAAACACATATCTAAAACAACTGAGGTGAAAGGTTTATTCTATCTATGTTTATATTTTATTCTACTCACCACAGAAGAACCCTCAATGTTGCTCATTTTTGGACAGCTTAAGTCAGAGAAGGTGAATCGTACCTTAACGTGCTTTTACTGCAGCTCTGTTTGTGTTGGGAGGGAGTGCAGTTCTGCTGCTGTCAGAAAGCCAAAACTCCTGGAATCTAATCCCATATCTGCCAGCAAATTCTTGCTTGACAGAGTAAATGACTCAATATCTCCCTCTTTCCAATTTGTAAAATTTGTTGTAATGCTCACTTGATGCATGGTAAGCCACCGAAGGTCTTGGGAGATTAGATATCAAATGTATCATCCAAAACACRGCTGTAATCAACATGTAATTCTTTATTTACATTTTCTTTCTCCAGAGTTGAAAGAAAGGAGCGTGCCCGTTTGAAGACGGTGAAATTCAATGCGAAACCAGGTGTAATTGATGCAAAAGGGGTACGTAAATAATGAGACCTTCTCAAGTTACCAGGCTTTCTCTGTTCCTGAAATTTTAAGTCTAATCATTATATATATTTTTGAGCATAGAAAATTTTGCAAGRTATGAAGTGTTCAGATTGTTGCAACCATGACCTGGAGTTCAGTAAACTGTAGAAAGGAGTACTGTATAATATTCTCTCCTGAATAATTAAATATTATTTTTATAATAATACTCATTGACAGTGCATCCTAATTGGAATACACTATGAAAATAAAGAACATTCCGTGATAGTCGCAACTTTCATTAAATTACAATTAGAGAAGATATGACTTTAAAAATCAATGCATATGGATATTTGTTTAATGAAATAGGGCAAGAAATGTACATTCCCTGGCTTCAGAAACTGCTGAACCTCAAATGAAAGGTTGAAAGTTAGARAGTCCTGGATGTAAAATTTAGGTGTCAGATTTTCTGCTCTGAAAGTTGTGACAGACGTTGAACACAGGTGTGTTTCACGACAAATGCAACAGGGCAGCCAACACAAAACATGCCGTACCCTTCCCCCAAGGTTAATTGCACACAACAGCATTACTGCTCTTATCGGTCTGCAGCACTGCTCTCTGGTCGCAAAGAGTCAACAGCTTTAGCTAGTCTTAGGTCTAATATCCTGTATATTGACATATCCAGCTGGCTGGCGAGAGGCACGGCATGAAAAATGCCCAAAGTCCTGGAGAGTGAAGTGTATTTTTCTGCTGAAGGGTTGCTCACATTTGTAACAGTAGTGAATGCTTGACATTGCACGAGCAGGGATTCATTTTTAAAAGAGCACAGCTGACTTGCAGAGGATTTACAAGGCTGGGCTTCAGCAAGCAYCTCTAGAGACAGAGCTTCAGCAGCAGAAAGTCCCGTTTGGTTTCAGAGGATGCAGAGTGGAGGCAAAAGCAGGTGACGTGAGGATGCAGTGAAGGTGCTAGCAAGGGAGAAAACTCCGTGGCTCAGCAGGTCCCTTCCCAACATGCAGCTCCTGTGGTCCTCTGCCTAGTCTGAAATTCTCCTCTCCTCCTGCCTTGTTGTCCCTCTGTAATGGAAATAGTAACACTTTGTTTATCCCAATTTATCCTGGGATTAGCAGGGCAAGAAGTTTCTCTTGCAATATGTACGTACAGTTCCTAGCATAATGGATCCCAAACCTCTTCCTGCCAGCAAATCAGTATTTCAGACTTGCAAATAGTCTCTTTTTACTGCAGAACTATCCCTGAGCTCAGTACAAATGCAGATAACTGCACTGACTGAAACAATTTTTTCCAAATTTATACTAAGTTAGCTGGAATCAGCATGTAGCCTGTGTACATTATTTCCATATGCAAATAGCTTGATATAAAATATATAATGAACAGCGCTGTGAAAGGACATTTTTATCTCATTGTATTTCTGCAGGAGTCAGAGCTGTATTTTTTGATTTGAAAGGACTGCTCTCTGCAATCCTATAAACTAATTTTGCCGTTTGTTTGGGGGGTTAATAAGCTCTATGATATCAAACAAATCTCTTCTTAAATATCTATTTCTTGTGTATAATCAAAGTCTCAGAGAAATAATTCATTCATATAATTAATGGTCTTTATTCAAGTGAGTCTGTCAAAAATTTAATTACCCTTTGATTCCCCTATTTGTTCCATTTTTGTCATGAGTGTAAAATTAATCTTCCCAGACACTCATATCATTGTTTTTTTCAGTATTTAGGAGATTGCATAATTACAGACCAAGACTGTTGTACCCTTCTGGAAACACTTTCTATTGTTAGCATATGCTGAAATATACTTTACTTTACTTAAAAAAATCCCAAATTTTAAAGCCAATTGTTAAAAGATAATGTAGGTTTGTGCTTGAAAGAGCATAAAAGGAAAGTGTTCACATGGAAAACAACATGTTTGTGGACATGTATATGCATTTGTTTTAGCTATCAGCATTTCTATTTATTCTTTTGCTGTTTAAAAGGAGGTGATAGAAGCTTGCTGACTATAAATGTTTTCCTTTTTATAGCTGAAACAAATTCTGTCCACATAAATGTATCTAAGCCCAGTAAGCCTGGAAAAACTCTTCTGTTTGGAAATCAAGCTGAAATTCAGATAGGAATGGGCTTACGTGTGTCCGTTGCACCTTTGTGCTCATACATTCATGACTATGTGGGCAAGAGAGAGATTTGCTGCTGTGCTAATTGACTCGAAAGATGGAAATGGGAGAACAAAGTTTCATGTGTTGCTTTGAGATTTGGCCAGGAGATGTGCATGGAAAATAAAGTGTAGTATAAATCAACTGAATATAGGAAATGCTTTTTTGTACCAGTAAAAGATACATCCTGTAGTGATATTGTATGAGTCGTCTTGCTGACCCAAACCTTTTCTTCCTTTATTGAAGCACTGCTTAAAACCAATAAAGCCACGGCAAATGTTTTACAGGAGGTAATGGCAAAACTTTTTGAGCTATGGTTTGAACATATGTCCTGCCTAGGTATTTTACAGGTTTTAAAATATCTATTGACCTTTTCTCGGTCAATGCTCCTTTTATAATCCCATATTCAGAGATAAAATAGAAAGGCAGTATTGCAGATGTAACATATTTCTAGCTGATTGGCTTCTTGTATCTCACTGAAAAGGTGTTTAAGAGGACTCAGCAATATAGTTGCCAAACCTGTTAGCAAGTATAGTTAAAAGCTAATCTTTCCAAAAGCCCCCAAATTCCTCTTTTTCAAAGCAAATTTAGATGTGTTACCTCATCTAGAAGATAGCCTCATCTTCATTTCACTGGGTTCCTGCAGTCCATGGCTTGTGAAATAAATCTACAAAATTGCAACAGATATGAAAAGAGTGGATGTAGAGCAATTTTTTGCTGTTCCTTGGCACACAAGAATTAGGGTACACCAGTGAAATATTCAGGTCTCAATTTCAAAGCAGGCAATAGATAGTACCATTTCATACAATACATAGTTAAATTCTGATGGTCATCATTACAAGATATTGTTCAAAAAAAATTAATTAAAAACAAGTTTGCTAAGTTTGTAGGCAATGGCTCTAATGGCAGCTATTAAAACTACAGTTCTGTTCCAGAAGCAGAAAAGTTATAAAAGAGGAAAGATCATGTTTCTTAGACTTTTTCATTTAATATTTGTTACTAGACAACTTCAAAAAAAGTTACTGGCCTAACTGGATCTTTAGCTTAAGCTAAAGTGGTTTTCTTTCTGTTACGTTCTGTTTGTCCTGACAAAAAAAAATAAAAAAATTAAAAAAATAAATATTTCTTCAGTTTCAGAGACATGAGGTATAGTATGAGGAGCAAATTAAACAGTCATGCAGCTTATGACATGATAAAAAATTATAATCCTAGATCCTATTAACATTTTTAAGATTTTCAAACTAGTTAACAATGTATGTAATAAGGAAAAGAGTACAAATAATGGTATGAAAAGCAAGTAGTATTTCAAACAAAACTTCTGCTTCCAGCACACTGGCCAAGTTCCATCTCTGACTTGATCCATTTAATTGTAGTAATGAGCTTCACTAGCTTTTCAAATCATTGCTGAACGTGGGTGTAGTATCGAAGTGACCAGTCTGTCTCTCTAGCCCACTCGAGCTGTGTTACGCTACTGCGGTGAAGTGCAGGATTTCCATAACACTGGCTACCTTAGAGCTTTTCCTATATGGGACAATATTCTATATACACTGGGAAATGGCATGTCCCTCTTCAAACATAAAAAAGATAAATGAAAATAAGATAATACAGTCAGTATTTCCTAGAGTATTTGTCATCTCAGYCTGAGGGGTCTATTGCTCTGTGGGTAGTCAGTGGAAAATAGAGCAGACCTAAGACATGCATCAGATATTTATGCTGGAGGAAGCTACCAGAATTATGTGAGCATAAATTTAATTAAAAAGCATGCTTTACGCTACGTTGAACTCAAGATCATATCCCATTTTCAAATGTTCCCTTTTGCTCCAGAAGGAGCAGAATATGTTAGTAACTATAAGCAAGATTATAAATTTGACAAAGCAGTACACTGTACTCTTGATAGTTTCCCCTACCACAGACTTCAAGACATATATGAGTAGCCTTTCCTTTTCTAGTTCTAAAACTTACAGCTCTTGAAGGCTTTTCAGATTTGTTTCGGATTTGTACTGACTCGAAAAGAGTGTCCAATAATGATGACAATATTACTGAAGTGAAAAGAGACTAGCCGATAATCTGCTTTTTTCTTAATTATTGTAATTATAGCCAGCCTTTCAAGTGACAAAAATAGCATCTCTCTTGCTTTTCTCCTTGTCAAATCTTTCTTGACTGTCTACCGAAAATATTTTTATAGTAGATACCATAGCTCGTGGAAAGACCTCCAATCAATACCTGGGTTTGTTTTTAGCATTCGTGGAGGTCGCTTGCTCCCAGAGAAGCATTGCACTGTCTCGAAGCGTAACGTTATGTAAACGCWTTCCCTCCATGTTGTGCACTCTGGCTTCGTTAGATGCATCCCCCTCCGCAGGGTGGGACATGTTTGTAGGAAATGTCCAACTGCCGCAGAAGGGCAGAGGGCACAAGATGAGCAATGAAGGAAAGTTTTGAGGATACACCACAGCCTTTCTGTGGAGCCCCATCACTAGGCAGRTGTTGCAGGAGGGTGCTTGCCCTGACAAGGCTCCTCTGTGGGCTGCTGGATGGGGAGGAGGTGCCTGAACCCCAACAGCAGTCTTTGTAGCTCCAACTCAGATCTACTGAGAAAGGAAATCATGCCATCCCTCCAGAATCTCCTCCAGTAGCTCTGCTGCTTGTCAGCAGCGTGAGCTCGGGGCTGCGACTGGCACCGTATTGCTCCATCAATATCCATTACTTCTTTCTATTCAGTTAGCTCATCATTCACAGTTCCCTTCGTATTCCAGTCAGATCACCTAGATTGCACTCAGCCTGCTCCTTCCTGTCTCTAAAGGCGTTTATTATGACAGTCAGAAACTTGATAGCATTTAATAGTATTTCCTATGACCAGATTCTGTTTACAGATCCCACAGCCCTGCCTGGAGTATAAGGTCATCATCTTGCTTTATTGTTGGTTTAGCAGCATTGCACAGAGGCACGAACGGAAAATGTTAACTTGACGGAGATAGCACATTTTGTATTGCGATGCAAATAAACCCCTCTTCCTACTCAATGCACCTTTTCTCCAAATGTAAAAATCCAGTCATGGTCAAGACTTGATACATATGATAAGTTTGGGCAGTTTATTAACTATTTGAAAAATAATGCCTATTTCCAAACAGTTTACACTCTAATATCTATTCCCAAACAATTCATGCTCTAAGGAGCTTCAATATTTTCAGCCCTGGTTATCAAATTAGAGCAAAATGGGTCTGTAAGGAACCTTAGTCACTCACCCAGTACCTTCCTCATGTTTTGCAGATATTTGTCTAATCTGTTCTTAAAGGCCTGAAACAACAGAAATCCCTTATCCTTCCCAAACAGTCCACTTCAGAGCTTCATTCTCCTCATCATAAGAAATGTAACTGTTTAAACTCCTGCATTTTAAGCCTGTTACTTCTTCTGTTAGTGTATGTGGAGACTAGATTATTTGTCTTCATCTTCGCAAAGCAGAATTTGCAGTCAAAATTGTCCTAATCTCGGGTACGCCGTCTGTGCTTGTGGTTCTCCATGGTAGGTCAAGGCATGTGAGCATAAAGAGGTGATAATCTCAGCTGAATCCCTGCTTCTCAGACACTGGAAAGTATAAAGAGGTATTAGACTACCTAGCCTCTCCCTTGCCAATAAGAGATTATTTCTAACATATATTAGTGGATTACTAGTCTTGTTTTAAATTTTCTACATAAAAAGTTTCAGCATTTCTAGGAAGAAACTTCTGTAGTCCATAATAAGGAAGTTTTTCACATATTSAGTGTATTTCTATCTACTTTTCTCTACACTCCTCTCCTAAAAATTTTGATTTTTTGAACGGATTTTCCAAAGTATTTGGCTCTGTGGCAATAATAGAAGCAGAACAAAATCAGCAATAAGAGCTGATGTTTGAAAGCTCAAAAGCTGCATCTTAGTTGCAAGTTAACTGCTGATTCAGAAAGACKTGTAACACCCACTCACTGGATTACATTTCATGGATGGAGAAAGAGTAGATTCTTTGATGTGTCCAAGAAATTCTTTATWAAATAATCCACTCAATTGCTTAAGCATGACCTTTTTTTCTTATTTCCCTCCAGTCAGTAGCAAAATGGTAGTGAGAAGAGGAATACTGGGTTGAGAATAACTTTTCTGTGCGTGTTGGTGTGTGTTTGTGTATGTGTGCACATATGAAAAGAGAAAGAGAAGGGAAACTATGCCCTCTAAATGTGGTGATCAAAAAATAGCAATAGATACTGAATAAAAGATAATGGATGTATCAAATATTAGAATATGTGGGATCACAATTGGATGATTTACTAAGAAGAGAGGTTGAACATAAATTGAGCAGTACACACCTACCTGCAAGGATTACATGTGGGAGGATTAGTGAAGGGAGGGTAGGCACTGACATACAATTAAACTTTCTATATTTTTGGTAGCAGCCAGATTTATCCCTCCTTACCCACATATGCTGAYTTTTCTTTGTTTTGCAACTTTTTTTTTTAATTCTTTGTCACTATCTACTGGGAATGGCAGCTTGTGCGGTATTCTTCAAAAAAACGTAACACTTACTGGAGTTGGCTATAAATTGGTCTCCGACTGGTATTCCAACCRCTGCCTAGAAACATGGTGAATTGTATAGCTGTAATCTTTCAGAGGTGCAGGTATATATGCCTGGAAACAATGTGCCTAGGAGCACATTGTCTGCACCTRCCTGCACAATCCATCTCTTCCATGTTTTTCCTAGCCTGCCAATACGATAATATTAAAGGAGCAGTCACTGAATAATGCAGCTGCAACATTGCTGTTCTATTCCTGTACTTAAAGCTATTCTTAAAGGTGCTGGGTTAAAGAAAGCAGCACGAATTATAGTCAGTTATCCAGGATAAAAGCAAAAGGATGCAGCAAAATCCAGATGCAGCAAAAGAGTGATCACGTCAGGGAATAGCAAGAGTAAGCTACTCCTCAGGGAAAGAAGGACTGGAACCGAAAGTCCTGCAAGGCAGACCACACAGCAGTCTCACAGATGAAGGGTGCCGTTGCGGGTGGTCCCAGGTCCAAGAGAAGCAGGTCTGATGGCAATAACTAGAGTCAGCCCACAGCCTCGYGATTCCCAGAAAGTCCATTCGTGTCCACAAGTCAAGCCCAAGGTCAAGCCAGGAAGCCAAATCAGCAAAGCAAGAAGTCACGGGCAAGGCGCAAGGCCAGACACAGGCAAACCCACAACACAGCCCTAGCAAGGACCACAGACATGGATCTGCACTTAAACATAGCTCCTGATTGGAGGGTGCGTGGGTTCGGCCCCAGTTTCCACTTCTGGTCACAGCCTGGCCAGGGCAATGGGAACCTGTTGAGCCATGATAGCATAAAATAGATATAAATAGGACATACTACCTTAACTAGCTTGGTAAATAAGGTTCTTTCAAGAACAGAACATATTTAAACAGTCATGGAGAGAGCAAGGACAGAGGTGGACATGATGTGCCATATGTCATACACCCGTAACGCTGTGTCTCTGCCAGGGCTGTTGGGAAAGAGTGAAACTCGAGTAATGCAGCTCCCACCTACCTTCATAAATGTTTGTTTCGAGACTTTATCATACCTGAATGTCCTGCAGATGTACATCCGCCAATGTGATYCCAGCTGAGCTCGTGAATAAACAGGACTGAAGTGATGGTTAATGAGATCTATAATTATCAAAGCACTATAGTTTGGAGCAAAATTTTCTAGCTTGCTCTTCTTATACTCAGAATGGCTTTTGTTAGCAGTAGGCTGCTGAACTTTCTGGTTCTTATTTTGACCACTGAATATAAAATGTCAGTCTTCACTGTTTAATTAAATTTTAGTTTAAAAATCTCTCTCTTTTCCATGTTTCCATTTCCACTTGCAGTATCAGCTGAATTTTGTATTCTCTTTTTTTCCATTATGTCACATTTCTAATGTGCTGAAGGCAAAAAGTCTTCCTGTTAAATTCCACAGAAGCTGTTACAAGCCCTAATATGTGTTTTTTGCTAAGGACTATTATATTGATTAATTCATATTAAAGATAGCAGACATGAACTTGAGTAAAAAAATAGAATATGAATTTAGTCCCTCACTTTAGAGACCTTTGAAATGAAACTTTGGTTTAGCCCCACCCCCTACCCCAAAGAAGTAGGGGGGGAATATTTCCACTGAAATCTGATTTGATTCCTAATAACATTTTAGCATTGAGAGTACATCCTTCCAGAATGGTTTGCAGTGTGGCCTATGCTGTATAAATACAATGACTTTTTGATAACACTCCAACAAGCACATTGCAATTTTCCCAAAACAGAAATGTTTTGTTGTCTTTGTGCCAGGCAATTATTGAACACCTACTGTCATTAAAAATAATTTGTTTAGAAGGATAATTCCTAGCTAAAATATAMGTCCATTACACATTTATTTATAAGCTTCTGGTAAACCTGTAAGGAGCACAGGCAGAGATAGATCATAATTTTCTAGCATGGCTTTTACCTATCAGTAAGATATATTCTGCACAATAGGAAAGTCTGGAATATAGATTCCTGCAGAAATGCTATTTACACATCATGTAGAGACAATTCCATAACCTCTTTAAAGTATTAGCTTTTTAAAAAATCTCAATTTACTGTCTCCTAAATTAATATTCTCCACCTCAAAATCCCACRGTGAACAGCTTTTTCTTTCCACGTAGTCAAGAGCACCAACCTACCGCTGCTGACAGCAAGATATCTGATGAGTCATGCACTAACTGTAGAGGGAGCCTGGGGTCACTAGCACTGCTGTAGAAATCCACTGTGCAACTCTTTAAAGATAAACGCAATGAATCTCACTTTTGTGAGCCCTAGCTGGGTGCAMCTTTTTAAAAAAAAATGTAGCAGCCATTTTAATGCACAGTGCAACAGGGCTATGGCATGTCACACTCTGCCATCATATCTGCTTGTCAGTGCTCASCACAGTCTGGGTCATTTACCATTGCCAGAAAACAAGACTCTAGCATGGGAAGGGTTTTTCAGACCTTATTCTATAACACTTCACCTTGATCGAACAGAATAATCTACATTTTAAGCACCATAGGGTCTTATTCAGACTGCTTAGTCTCAGACATTTCTTTTGCAATGAATAAATTCCGCATGCTTAACAGTAAAATGTAAATGCTTAGGTTGGTTTGGTTAGATTAGACAGAAATATCTAGAAATGCATAGGGGTAAACACTCTTCTTAGACGAGCATATAGCTCTTGTGGTATCAATAATGAAAATGCTGCAGGTGAAGAGATAGTGCAGGCTCCTGAACTTTGCTTGTATAGCTGCAGGTGGAAAATTTACAGACAAGAAAACTCCCTTCTACTCACAAATKAACTTTTTATGGAAAATCTATCTGTCATTTATTTGCAAGAATTGTGAATCAGTATTTTACTGTACACTCCTCTGTCTCGGAATGATTGAAATGTGCTTTGATTTGCTCAGAGAAGAACAAGAACAACTTTTCATGTGTGCTGCTCAAAATAAGCTAGGGAAACCATTCATGTCATAAAAACTGATTTTACATCTCCATTACTAATTGRCGTACAATCTGTTAAAGAACAATTGTTTCTGCAATATGGGACTTGAGTTGTTACTATTTAGCAACCATTCAAGAATATTTCTGCTGTAATAAAATGGAAATTAATGACAAGAATAAAAAAACATATGAAATCAAGTTGCAAGAACTCCTCAGCAACTGGCTCTTATCAGTAAGTCTTTCTAAGTCCAAAAGTTCTTGTGGAGATTACTGGAAAGAATTGAGTAGAGATATTTGCTGTACAAGGACTTCTGACGTTTATTATTGGCACAGAGCATTAGCATTTGAGCATTCCCTTTCTGAAGCTGCKCTCCAGAGATATAGTGTGAACCTACCACCTAGCACAGGGAGGAGGGGTAAATTGCTCCCATCTGTGTTGCTCCACTGCTGTTTTGCTTCTGGTTTTCTAGCTGTCAAATTTTAGTTCTGCCAGATGCTTCAGGACCTCAAAAACGGTGGTAGCAGTGGGTGTCATGAAAAAATTACATCTCGGTACCATTCCTGCCAGCATGGTGTCCAACTGATCTTGCTTTTTCATGCATTTTTTCACCTCCTCCACAGAACTTGTCTGACTTCATGTTTCATGGCAACTGAAGCTGGTATCAGGCTGGGGACTCCAGCTGCATGTCTTTTTTGACCTGAGCCCATGTTCTTGGGTTGCCGGGTTGCCCTGATCTTTTCCCTTGAGCTGAACAAATTTCACTCAACTATTTTGCAAGGTACATTAGAAACACTTGCTGTCATCAGCATCTAGTCTGTTTATGTGCTGAAGTAATCAAATGAAATTTGRTGGGTAAAACAACACATTGCCCGCATAATTAAACTCTACAGTGACTTATTGCTCCAGGATATCTTGAGGCAATCTACAAAGGCATGTAGTAATTTCAATAATAGTTTGTTGTGTCTAGATTTCAGTCAAAAGTAGAAGAAGTCAAGTGTGTCTTCAGCTTTGATTTATACTATTTTAGCATTGTTGATGACTCTAGCAGGGAATTGACAAGGCTTAAAGAATCTGATTTATTTACATGATGAAACAGTTCTAGAAACTGTGGAAGATGATATCAGGTCAACTTTGAGGGTTTTGCTCACCTGAAGCCTACAAATTTGTTTTCATAGCTTTAAAAAAAAATCCAGTGGAAGATTTTCTTTCAAATTAAAAAATAATACGAAAATTAAAAACAACTTGAGCCTGTTTTCCATCTTAAAAAATAAAATTTCATTTTGTTGAGAAGTTCAAATTCTAAATGTCTGAAACTTCTAAGTATGATGGAATAGAGTAGCAAATATGAGAAATAAAGATATTAGGAGAGAACCTTATCCAGATGATTAAGAATATTTCTATTGGCAGTTTGTAAGTCAAAGAAATTCTCAATAGAGCCATTTCTACAGTTGAAGAACAATTTAATATATATATCTCATAGATTTTACAGTTTCTTCAGCCTGATAATGGCATGAAGTTTATTTATAAGAACCTTTTGTAGGTGGTTGCWATATTAGAGACTATGGTATTAGACAGCATTTACTCTACCGTTAAAAGCGTGTGCCATCCTTGCTTTGGTAAGACAACAGTTTAAGAGAGCTACTGACATAAAGATACGCAGTATAATTTTTACATTGGTCAAAGATTAAACATGGTGAAAATTTGCTAGCACAGTTGGAACTTACAAGTTTACAGCTGAGAGTCGATTGCTTTTTCTCTGAGCTGTTCCAGAAGATATTTGTGCTGAATTTAACTTCCTGTGTGTTCTATTTTTATAACTTGTTGTCTTATGCCCTGAATTAAATGGTAGGAGATCTGCATGTACGTATATATTATTTAATAGCTTTTTGGCTACTCTTCTGAACAGCMTTCAGGAATTGTGTTCCGTTGGTTGAAAAGAAAAATGTACAGTAGTCACAATGGATACTGTCAAAGAATCAGAGATAGAAAAAAGTCTTATTTTAGGAAGATTTTCACACAAGGCTCTGGAAGAGTGGATTTAAGAGCTAACACGTATCAAGATGGTATGGTCTTCATATTTCAGATCTTTATTTCTGGCTTACCCGAATTCAAGTAGTTCAGTTATGATTGACTTAGTGACTCACAGACCATGCTTGGAAGGGTATATGAACACAGGATTTGCCAAACTAGGTCAAATTCAAAGTCCATCTGATTTGATATCCCATTTGTGAGACTGGCAGGATGAGATGATGGAGGAGATGTAGGAACTGCACCTCCTACACAGACCTCACACCACTCTCTTGGAGATTGACTTTGGATTTGTTTGCCTGTGATTTTATTTATTTATTTATTTTTAGATGTAATGCCTAAATACATAAATATTTTAAATGAAAACCTTATGATTCACTGTCTCCCAAGCCAGATCTTCACGGTCTGCTAAGCCAGTCACCTGCAATGGTCTCCGTTTAGCTTAAAAGAGTAGATCAAAAGATAAGTCTATTCAATCTTTTAATATATAGTTTGATGGCATGAAGGTATTGTAAATCTTCCTACACTAGTGCTATTCAAAAGAAGTRTAATAAGGTTCTTTATTCTTTTTATGCAAAGAGCCATTTTGTGTAGTGGTTTATATGTGCACAAGGCAAGTACCCAGCGTATTGATAATAAATTCTGCACAAAGAATAAAGTGCTAAAGGATCAAGTTTCCTTCTGAGAGCATGGAAAACTAATACCTTCTCCGGTTTTATTTATTAGTGAGATTAACTCAAAAGATTGCATCAGGGAGCTTGAAAACCTCATTTTCATTTGCAAATCTAAGGAACTACCAGCAGTCAACTGGAAATTAGAGTTAAGAAAAAGATGTAAGACAATACCTGATAGAAATTGAAAGATAAAGATAAAGTTGATGAATTTCTAACAGTTTATCTCGTAAGAATTGTRAAAAGCTCTGGGTCCCGGCAGGCGATCAGACAGTCCCAAAGCTTTTTCAGGTACACATCTGAAAAATATTCCTTAAGTCAAGCAACACACAGTGTTACTCTTCATCTCTGAGACTCCTTCTTTTTCCTCTCACACAAGGGGTTCACCTGAGAGAGGTTCACAAGCACAAAGATTTATTAGCCAGATGTGTAGCTGAGGGCGTGCAACAACACTGACTATGAAGGTTGCTTTCAGGGGAAAAAAAAATACAAAAACGAAAGGGGATTTGGGACAATGTGGCTGAACATTGAATGCACTTTCTAATTCCAGAGACAGCCATGACAACAGGGAGGACAAGAACTTCACACTGACCATATGACTCTAGTGCTTAAATCAGTGCGTCAGTCTAGCTCGGGGCCCGCACTGCCATCCAGCACAGTTCTGTGATGGCTTTATGAGCAACTAATTGCAAAAACATAGACATTAGAGCTCAGAGAGACTTACTGTTTAGCTCTTTTCCCTTCATTCCCCCCCTTTATCCCCCCGCAGCGCTGCAGTGTTATTCCCCACAGTACTTAAGATTAGCATAGGTATTTTAAATGTGAAAAAYGATCTCGGCTTTTCCACTTCCCTTGGGGTAGATTATTCTACCTCCAAATTGATTTCACTGTCAAGGAGCTTTGCCCTTTCTTATGCTCACACTATTAATTTCAGTGTTGCTGCTTGAACAAATACTTCCCACCTGCTTGGTGTACAACCTTCAAATACTTGTAAATGACCTTCCGTGTCACATACACAGGGTTTGTACGTTGGCGTTTCAATCCTGCCAACAACGATGCAAACTAAATTAGCACGGCCGTGTACTCCCTATTGAATGTGATTCGTACCTTGCGTGAAGTTTCATACATATCTGCAGAACTGGAGATTCTTTCRTCAGTCTTTCTGTTCCCTTGATATTTTGTGTTGTTTTTAACTTTTGTTTCATTAGGAATTAAAACCAAGTTGCTGRCTGACAAACAGCATTAAATCAGTGTTAGAAAAGATTAATACAATTTTATATTTATGAATATTAAACAAAGCTGTCCTTGTCTGTAGAAGCTAGGTAGCATGTTTTTTTTTTTAAACAGACTTTTTCATTTTGGGTTTCCAAGACCCAAATATCCCTCTAGCTCCACAAGACAACTAAGGAAGGATAATAATTTTGATCTGAGTCTCTTCTGGCCCAAAGTTTGTTCTCACTTATCAAAACAGGTCATGGTGCAAAAATTCAATACAAAATGACTAAAAGCCAGGCCCTTTTATTTTGGAGGGTGGGGGGAGGCCACTACATGCAGCACCAAGAAAATTAAAAGGTTGAACTACTAGAATAAGGGCATCTGTTCTCTACATCAGATTGAAAGACATAGAAAGCTAATATGTATTGCTTGACTTAAGGAATATACTGCATCATTRCTATACAACCAGGCCTACCGTTGCYRCTCGCAACTTCTTAGTTTATCTTCTGCATGTCTAGATAGATCTCATCAAGGGCTCTCTGTGTGCAGGAGTGCAGTACCTGGCTAAGCTTGTGGCTACATCAGGAGAGCAAAAAAGGCCCAGCAGTGTTAGTTTGCTTCTGAACTTCAGCAAACCACTTAACTGCAGGGTACTTCGTTATCTGTCTTTCTTAGAGAAGGATGCTACCACTGCCTCCAGCTCACGCTGCTCAAAGTGTTTATCCTCACAACATACCCATGAGCTGGGCAGTGCTACAGTCCCCACTTTGCAGATGAAAGGACAAGGCAGGGGATCCCAGAGCAGAGTTTGCACCATGTTTTGTACCATATACCATGGGAAAAACAGAGTTTCCCCCAGAGCAGGCTATCAGACTAACAACAAGGTCACATTTCTCATAAAGCATACATACTAACACATGATTTTCTTCAGAAGGTATTTTGAAGACTTCATGTTCATAATGCACTTTGGACTGCTGAGTGAAAAAGACAATTTTAAAAACAGAGAGATGATGCKTACACTTGAAAGGAAAAATGACACTGAATATGTGTTTCAGTCCTAAAACTTCTCTTTTTTTGGTATCAGTGTGAATTTTTTCATTATGGTAGGAGCTATCAGCTTCACATAGACATTTAACAGCATTTGGATCTCCAAAACTTTATTAAAGTTAGTGCTGTTCAAACAGAGCTAAAGGAATGGTCCTAATATGAAAGGKGAGTATAAAATGTTTGGAGAAAAGAATAGTAGAGGCATGAACTTACGGATAGATTTTGTAGATTTTTTATAWGCTGTGTAAGATATTGGGAAGAAACTCAAAACAAATAATGATGTASTTACTTATTACACATATTACAGCTATCAAAATGCTGAAGCACTATTCTTTGTGATGTTTACCTCTATAAAGCAAATTTTGAAATTGGGTTGTTTGTTCAATTTTACATGAAAATTTCTTTTAAAAATGCTATCCTATTAGCTGATGAGTAACAGATATACAGCTGCTGCATCTAGAGAAAAGCATTTAGACTAAAATATGTTGTTGACACAAACATACAAAGAAAGGAGTTCTTTAGGAACATACAAAGAAAGGAGTTCTTTAGGAACAAGAAACTCACAGTGTCCTAATGTCTGTCACAACCAGAGGAAGCTGTATGTGTAAGCCAGATTTACATAACTAAGGTCATTTGGGGACATTTGGTCAAGAAAAAGTGCATATCACATTTTCTTCCTAGGGTTTTCAAAACACAGTCTGTGYCTAAGTAGTACCAAAATAAGAATTCAAGTCAGGACAGTTTTCACTCTTTTTTCTGTGAAATGACTTTTTTTTTTTTTTCATTATAGTTCTTATGTTATGAAGAATTTCAGTACTTGAAATTTTAATTTGCTTTTTTGTCTTTGGAGTATGGTTAGGATTTGGCATTTATCAGTAAGAAATGTCTATTAATGCCAATTCTTAGGTCAGTGGAAGTCTGTGAATCAATGGCAATGAGGTATAAAAGCTATCTACGGTACAGGTTTTCACTGAAACTGAAATGTTGGATTTACCACTACAGAATCTTCCAGCATTTGTACAAAAAAGATGCGACTTATACAAGAATCCATTTTCATGCACTGTTTCCCTGACTTTCAGAGACTCTCACCTGCATAAATACTGCTAAATCAATCCCAAACATTGTCCAGATTTCTATCACAGTTGCACCCAACCTTTGCATCAGGCTGAAAGATGTAGACAAATACTTAGCTGTCATCTATCCTACTGCCATTTCATAGCTTCCCAGCAGCATAAGGAGATCCTGTCAAAACTGTCCAAAATATTTGATGAGGTCTCAAACTTTCCATATTATAGAAATAAAATTTCTCAAAARCATACTTCTAAATTTTACAGTTTAAGCCTGCCAAACATCCTCACACACATGATCCTGTCTTAAAAAAGAAAATATTCATCTTCAGCATTGATCTCTACTCCTCCATCAACAGAACAAATTTTAGAATTAACACAAAATGTCCAATAGAATAAGTTTTACTCTATTTAAGTATTCCTCTCATGGATGATGCTATGGATTTCAGACAAATTTCATGGTACTTGTAAGAGCTATTTCGCTGGGTGTCTGTAGGATTTCATATCCTTCAGGTGATGACCATCAGCCTGATTATAATCATATTTTTATTGGATGCAAAACAACATCAAGGGTTGTGAATCATCATGTATTCAATATACAATAAAATAAATGCATAGTAAGTCCGTTAAGTTAACAGCAAGGCCTAATGATTTCAGTAAGTTCACAGGATCTGAGAACCCAGTTTAGTCCTTTATAGTATTTTACTTTTTTTATTATTATTTTAAATATCCATATGATTATATTATGGTAGTATATATGATAATTAGTATAAACGTGCACACTGATTAATYTAGAGAAATTTTGACCCATACATAAATATATTTGACCTGCATAAGAGATTAGTAAATTAAGTGCCAGATATATTTTAGGAATAAGCATTTCTGGCTGGTATAAATGACAGGACAGTTCAACGTAGTAGTCACCTATTATCAATTATCAGCTTTTGATTGTCTAAATTAAAGTGGAACAATAGTTTTTTAAAAAGCCAACCCAATAACTGAAATTRAAAAAGGAGAAAAAGTTTATATAATGCTGTACTATATCTTTTCTGGAATATATTGCTAGATTGTGCATAAACTTGAAAAAAAAATGTGTTTCCAGGTCAAGTAGACTTTTTGAAGTTTCTGCTATAGATTGTTGGGGAAAATTTTTTTAARGAGAATTCTTATAAGTGGTTATTTGTTTTAGAATCTCTGTGGAACACAGCATATATATATATTAATTTGATAACRTTCTTGTTAATTCTAAAGTGAAATGGCATTTGGTAATGAAGTGATTATCATTTTTAAATCCCTTTGTTTTTGAGGTGTTGTGTGTATATTTTTTTTCCCTTTAAAAGTTTAATGTCTATAATATTCCTATATCAAATTCAGATGAATTATGAGAAACAATATTTTCATAAATTGGGAAATGTTAACATGTTACATTCCTTGCTTTGCAAAGATTAAAAAAAAAAATCACAGAAAACACAATTTAATTTAACTATMTCCTTTAGGTCATTAAAATGATGTAATGTGCATGTGGGTCCTCTTTTCATCCACAGATTACTTTAATCTTTCATACCCATATTTTTTTCCCCTCTGGCTTTTTTTCATATTTGTTTTGTTTTGAAATGGCATGCTGTCTAGACTATTYGTGCATGACCTCCACATTAATTTCAAACTGAATGTTTACATACTCTGAGAGATGCTCATAGATCATTTATTCTACATGTTCATTTTTTCCTTTGTTTTCAGTTACTAAAGTTTAAATATGCTTSAAATGTAAAAGTGGCATGAAACTTTTGTGACACAAGTAGATAAATATTGTAATAGAATATTGCAATACCTAAGCCTTTTAACTTCTCATCTTTCAGAAATTTATCTTATGCCAAAAGACATTTTATGCTGTGCTTCCAAACTGTAAGAAAACAAAACATGTTCTCACAGCCTAAAACAATTCCATTTTGGATTTGGAGCCAAATAGCAGCTCTGTCTTTGTTTAGGCGACCACGAATACGTGAGATTGTTTCATTAAACGAGCTGAGAAGAGCTCTGCTCTTCTGGAGGTGATGGGGTGCGAAGCTGGGAATCGGGACTTTGCTCGTGTTCGGTAGAGGAAGCACGGTCCAGCGGCCCGCGTGGATCGCGGCAGTCAGGCGCTGCTCCTGCGGGTGCCCTCTGGAAACGCCAGCTTCTCTTAATTGGCTGTACAGGGGCCCTGATTCCTCATTTAGCACCTGAAATAGATGGTGCCAAGCAGGCATGTCCTGCTTTTACATAACGCAGTGTGCCAYGAACCCTTACAACTGCCTATAAAAGTCAGTGGTTTTATTACATAACGAATGAGTCTATGTTAACTCTCCTCTGAAGAATTTAAACTTTAAATGTTGCTTATATGCAATGAAGTACTGTTTATCAGCAGAATCTAATGTCTAAGTCACATAAAACTGAGAGTATGTCCAGAACTTAATGAGTAAAAGCGAAAACAGAGTTTTCTTTTTTTTTTAATTATGTGAAAGAAAGCAGTAAAACATACCTAATAAGTTGCCAGTTTAGAGGATAAATAATATACTCTGGAAGTAGTAACAGTTATAGGAAATAAATATTTAATTTCAATTGGCACAGAGCTGAATTCACACACCTCCTAGAAATAAATTAAAGGCTTCCTCTTTTTTCTTTGCAGCCTTTTTTAGCCAGTTAATTAATTCTGTGCACAGTTTGCTATGACTAAAGATGAGTGGCTTGATCTCAAAGCATGCTGAGTTGTCTGTAGCCCTTTCCCTGAACAACCCAGACATGATAGTTTTGAAATAAGGAACTGAAAGTTTGTGATTTGCAGCCTCTGTAATGATATTGATGTATCTTCAGGGGCTTTGCCTTCCACCTGCAGACCTCACTGCAACCACCTGTGATTCTTCACAGCCGCTTGGTCTGGGCTGATTTGAGTCACTACAGTTCTCTCCACTTTTACAAACTAGTTGTTTTGTCAGCATGAGTGTGACAACAATTAGACGTCCCTGTTTTTGCCCCATGCCTTTTCTCCTTCACAGTCATTCAATGACAAGCGTAAAAAGAACTTCATCTTTTCACGAAAATTCCCATTCTACAAGAGCAAGGAGCAGAGTGAGCAGGAAACAAGTGATGCAGAACGTAAGTAACCTCTTGGAGACGATGTCACATGCAGCACAAAAAAATGGGTGACACGCATGATACCAGTATCGCACACATCTAGACAAATATATCTCATAGGCAGGCAGGCAAGGTATTACTACTGTGACCAATGTGTGACTGCAATTTGGATCCGGCTGGTCCTTCCTTCCCTGGAAACATCCTTTTCAGAAGAATAAAACAGTGACCTTAGTTTCTAGGAGRCTGTTTCTTCCCTTCCATAAAAAACATGACTTCCTAAAATTGCTGTGGCACTTGTCATAAATCCAAACTTTTCTGTGATTAAATATTCCCAGATCAGAACTGACTCAAAATAATGCAAACATGATTTCTTTTAAAATACTGCATTCAATTCTTACATTTAAAAACAACCACTCTAATTTCTTTTTTATCTCTTTCTCCAAGTTGCTTGTCTTGAACACTTTTACTGAGTTTAACAATAAACTTAAATATCCGTACTAACAGTTTAAAGAAGAAAATCAGATCTTGGAATGTGCACCTCCCTGCCCCCCACCACTCCCCCCAGAGCATTTACTGCTTGCTTGAGAATCAGCATTTTTAAAATATATGCTTGTTCCAAGCCCAAATAATTTAAACTTTTTTCCCTTAATAATTCTCTCCTTATAAATTTCTCCGGTGATGGTTGCTTCTGGACTTTACTTTCGGGGTTGCTCCTTCTTCGTCACAGCTACAAAAGCTGTATATCATGGTCACTGGCTCTTTCATTGGCTGCATTCCCATAGACTGTGGGTTGAAGTTGTTTCAGAGAGAAAAAGCAGGGATCCAGATTGCTCAATCAACATGGTCAGTCATGGTAGTATCCATTTCAACTCCACTGACTTCTTCCTTCCTCTTCTGCGGCTGTTCTTCCTTTCTCATTGCTCTCTCTGGGGACTTCCGTGCAGGACATCCCCGGATTAGGTGACGACGGTTATGGAACAAAGACTCTGAGTAAGTTCCCAGGAATGGTCACTGTAAATTTTTTTGTTTTGTTTTGTTTTGGCTTTTGTTCCTTCTCTGAGGACCCTCCACTCCTAGCATGCACAAGACAGAGTTTTATTTGTTACCCAGCTGTGAATGCATTAAAAAATGTTTCAATTGTTTTGTTCTGCATGACAATATTAAATAACATACAATGTATCAAGCAGATACTTCTTCTGTAATAACACGTTTTGTTTCTGACAGTATGTTATTGTTCTCATCATGGCAGTTCTGTAGAGTAGCATACATAGAACTTGTTTTGCTTCCTAGACGGTACTTGTCAACAACAATCCCTCTCCATCTGAAGGGAAAGTTAACCATACTAGCTTGATCACATCCTGAGGAGATCAGCAGAAAATTATTTTATGCTGTTGCTTCTGCATTTTCAGCTTTTTGCATGGGGGTGTTTGTTACTTTGCTGGATTTTAGATTAGTATTTGTTATTAATGGAAGAAGCCTTTTGCAGGCAAGAGAAGACATGGCTTCTCCAAAGCTAATTATGGATCCATTTCACCATTAGCAACTTATTCTCTGTCATGCAACCTTAACCAATTTCTTTCTCTGATGCAGCAATCCTGTGTCAAGATTTGATATCACATCATATAACTTCAGAAATAATTCTATTTCCTCAATAGTTAGACCAGAGAAGTTGTATAGAGTAAAATATTTGCAGCTGATTTCTATATTAATAGCTACATTATATTCTGTATTCAGAGCAAAATACTTTAAACAGAAGATAAATACTATAAACAGAATACTACTTGCATGTGTTTGGCTGCTTCTTTTGTCAGTTCTTACGCTTTCTCTTAATCACCATTCAGTTGAAGGAAAATGTATGTGAATGTTGCCATTGCATCACCTACTGTTTTGTAAAAGGTTTTTGAATTATAGAAATGCACACTCATGCACACAATTTTAGATATTATTCAGGTTCTGATTGATTTTTTTGAAGGGACATTTTAATGGTTTAATTTTAAGTCACCCAGTAGTTCACCAGTCAAAGATGAAAGCTTCATCTCTTGGACAAAGAAGAACAGTTCTATGAGACTGATTTTCTGTAATAGGCAGGAAATGTCACTGCCACTAGAATTTTAACCATTCTGTTACTGAACACTTTAAGGAAAGTGCCTTAGCATCACATTAACAATACATGCTTATCTTTCTCTGCCTAGTGAGAGGTAGAATACTTCTGATCTTATAACCCTCCTTAAAAAAATATATATAAAAAAAATCTCCTAAACATCCTGTCATTTCAAAGGAGAAAACTAAACTCTGAAAACTAATTGCTAAGGGAAAAGTAGCACAGAAGTGTTATATAGACTCTAGTTTTTCTATTAATATTACATCTGGCTTTCAATTACTGGCATACCTCTTTACATTCCAGGCCCATCCCAATTTCACTAATATTAAACTAAAATATATTTCGTAATGATGTTTCTTACTACAGAGAATATCCATTCTTGTTTCATAAAGACCCTCAGGGTCCTCTGTAGTATAATATCTTGATGCAGCCTTTGTTAACTTGCAATGAAATGTCCAAAAGTAAATGTACCATTTTGCTCAAAATGTAGGYTTTACTTTTTGAAGCTCTTCACTAAGCCCTAGATCAAACCTTCCCATTATTATTCTTATCAGATATCATCCCCCTCCTCATTTTTGCTTCTGGAGTATCCCCATTAGTCTCGCTTTGTAAACTCCAGGTATTAGACTTGTATGTGGGGGAATTGCAGTGCTTTTCAAGGAAGGGACAGCCTTTGGCGTAATTTCCATACRCTCATCCAACGCAGGCTCTGCTTTGGGTTCATCTAGGGCATTCTTGGCTTTTGCAAGTTTCCTTCCTTCACTGGGAAGGTTTTGAGGCAGTTATAGGTGGGTGTCATGTGTCACCCACAGCCTAATCTGCCAGGTGGATTAATGACAAATATAAGGCCGATTCTGGTGCCATGTGTTTGTCAGAAGATGACTAATTTGCACCCTTTGTCCATTCAACTACCAACATCTCATTTTCATTAACCAAAGGTGGCTCCCTACTATATATCCATTTTACTATTGTTTTCTAAATGTTGTAGTGCAGTTCAAAAGTGACAGTTCTCAAAAATGGTCTTTCAGTTAAAAATTTATCGTTATTTCTATCAAAGATATTCTCAATACCACTGCTTAATGTGGTTCTGTAGACCATGTATGACAGCCTGAGTGATCATAAATGGTATGCTGACTGCAGTTTGGGAACAACCACCCCACGTGATAGATTACACCTTTCTTTAAATAATGTGACACACACCAGATTACCAAACCACAAATCTGACCCATTATGATAATTCCTACATTTCTATTTATCCATCCAGACTGATCTGGCAAAGATTTTCCTACTTCACCTCAAATCTGGAGGCTAGACAATTTTGTAAAAAGGGTTTCATCCTTTTTTCCTTCTTTTTTTTAGTTTTGTCATTGGCTTTGTCTTTTTCTGGATCAGTTAAAATAGATATAGCTACAATATTTGGTAGCAAAACCCCTTTTGTGTTAACCTTCTGGGATGGTGCACAGCAATTAATGACAGTAGTAGAAGCTAGAACTCTTCAAGTTTAGCAGAAATAATTCCAACGCATTAACGATTCACATTATTCACAGCGCAGAGTAATACGAGCAGACACTCAGGTTTCATGAAATTAATCAAGAGCTCCAGTGAGGTGCAAGCTGACCATACTATATTTTGGAATTAAGTTATCTGAGATGTCACTAACTGTTTCATCAAGTACTATAAGTGGCTTTGTCATAATGCATATTACTAGCTATCACATATAGTCCCTTTCTGAAATGCCACAAGAGAAAAAGCTTTCATTTTAACTATGTAAACTATCTAAGATTTTCAGGTGATGCCACCGTACAGATTTTGTTTTCTCTCTGCACAACTACTTTTGCATGACTGTTGCAGTTCTTTTAAGTTCCTGCTGCTTTGTTGTGCTTGGTTATGTTCTTAATTTGCTGTACTGTTCTTGCAGAACATGTTTCTTCTAATGCCAGCGATAGTGAAAGTAGCTACAGTAAGTTACTGCTTTCGTTAGAGTCCYTTTACTTTGCATTGCTTGTTTTGTTTGTTTCTTTTATTTTGTTTCTCTTCTGGCTGTTCTTTTGTTAATGTTAAAAGACAATTGGAGCAAATGGCTTGGATTTTCAATTTACAACCATAGTTTGAGTACAAAGYTATAAAAGACAACTGATAACCTGTATAAGAACAGGGAGGAAAGTTGTTATCAGGGATGCATTCTGGGATATAAAACCAAACCTGACTTTGTGTAGGCAGGGAAAAACAAGATTACTTGGTTTAGTGACATGAAGTTAATCTCAGCAGGGAGGGGACAATTTCTTGATGCCCTTTTAAGAAAAAATTACTCAAAACTACAGTCAAATCTGCAAAAAGATATCCTCTTTACCAGGTCAAAATTTTTACTTGTATTTCTGTGTGTCTGTTTGAACAGCTAATAAGTAGCCCCCAAAACTCTGCTGAACCTTTCATTTTGGGGGTACAGGTTTCCTAAATGTATATTGAAGTCTTCAAAAAAGGTAAGATAGACCTCCCCCCTTGGGCACTTCCAGTGAATGTCACTGATTCCCTACAGATGAAGGTCCCAACCCTGCAACCTGGCCTGGTTGGAATTACATACTCCATGTGGTCATATAATGACAGATTGCAAGTTCTACATTAGTAATACTAAAAAAAAAAAAAAAAAAAAAAAAAAAAAAAAAAAGGCTATATTTTTTAATGGAAACATTGAAAAAGAAATAAGACATTAAAGTAGCTCAAATGTAAGAAGAGGTATTTAAAAAGATTGCTTACCAAATCACCCAGTTGTTTAATTGTGTCAAGCCATTTGCTAGCAAATCAAGTTTTCCACCAGTCACTCAGCACTTGTGCTAAGTACCCGCCTACATTCAGGTAATCATTGGTATTGTACCTCATACTTTCTAGCCTCAGATAGAGTGCAAAGCAGTTGAGCTCTGTTAATAAACACTGTTTCTTTTCAGCAAAATAGCTAATTGTATTCAATTGAGAAATGGTAAATTAGTTTTTATTCTCTTGTATTGCAAAGGTTTCCTTGGAAAGCAATTGCCAGACTCACAAGAAAATTGTAGGCACGTTCGAACTGCTGAGATCCAATTCTGAACCTCTTTAATTTTTSTGTGTCCTCTACTGGGGAGGAAAGAAGCTAGGTGCTTCTTCCCTAGACTGACTTTATGGTCATGAGCAAGTCAGTAGGTTAAATCTGCGAAAGTTGCATGAGTCAAATCTTCTGTAGGTGTTTTCATTTCAGCGTGAGCACATAAACKCCCAGAAGAGAACCTAGGTTGGTGCCTGAACATATGTCCAGCGCCCCATGAACGGTTGCAAATGGGAGACTTGAACAGGGGCTCCCAGCTGCAGCTCAACCTTTGCAGCAGGTCAACAAAATGAGGTCCAAAAAACCTGGTTCCAAAATGGCATCATAAGACAGGCTGGGTAAGCTAGTTCCCTGTTGACTGTGCAACAGCTTGAAACAAAGTGCATATATTAAGGTGCAAGAAGGGAGATGGGAATACTTTGGGGTWGTCAGTTGGGACATAGATGCTTGGAAGGAAAAGGAGTTTTGGACTAGCAGCTCCCCAAGGCAGGCGATTTCTATCTGAGCGAGCTCTTACCTCACCCCAGCAGCATCCTGTCTGCATCGTATTGGCTGAAGCTATTCCCATAATCCTGGTGTGTCCAGCTACTGCCATCTGGTGGAGAAGATGCAGACAAGACTTCCTTACTGGCCCATGGAAGAGCCATGCTGTTTAGCAGAGGGAGAAGTCAATCCTAGGTTAGGCCAAGTGAAAGTGTCTCTGTAGTCTAGGAGTTTATGCCCAAAGAGCCTATTTTCATTTGCTAATGATTCATTGGTGTGTGCTGACATGACATTTGGAGGCATGGCCTTGGGCAAAAAGCGACTCTAGTCGTCAGCTTTTCTAAATGACTGTTTCAGATGGCCACACTGGCATGTCAGCTGGAGCCTGACTCTGAATACAATTACTAAGTGACCATGGTATATGACCATATCTCTTGTGGGGACTTACAGCTCTCCTGAATACAGTCGCTTGCTCTCTGGATCTCCACCCTACCTTATGTCAGCAGTATGTCCTATCACACAGCTCCTTCCAGCAAATCTCTTTAAGAAAAATTATGGTTTAGGAGCAGAGAAGAATCAAAAAACAGAGGAAAGCACGATGATGATGGTCAAAGAAAGCAGTCAACAAATTATGAGAGTGTGAAGATAAGAGAGATGACATCTTCCATTAATAAGTTGTCTTATTTCACTGTTTTTCTGACCTTATGGGACTGCTGGGGGGAGGTCTCTGTGCAATCCAAGCCTCCTCATAACCCTCTATCAGAAGAGTGGTTATTTGCACCAGTCTGTGAACATTTCAGCCTTGTAGACATGTTTCTCACTATCTTCCAATTTATTTATTTTTAATGAAAGTAAAAAAAAAAAAAATGTGCTGGGAAGAGGTTATTTCTGAACGAATGAGACAGTATGCAGTTATTATTTCTGCTCTGCTTGTTTACATCTGGGTAGCTGGAAAACAGGCCCAACATCAGTCACTACTACAGAACTGAGTTTGGCTTAACTCCTTTGGGAACCAGCCATGTTGTAAAACTGCTCTCCAGCACAATTCCAGTGCCATTTTGAGGAGAATTTGTGTGCTCAAGGAGAGGGATGACGAGTTATTTTACCAGGACCACTGTATATGCTGACTTGCAAATTTGTCTGGCCATAACTCTATCCACTAGTGATAGGATGTACTAAGAGACGGAAAGAATAAGCTGAAAAATCATGGGGARCAAATAGAAAACTGTTGGAGAGCTCACAGTTTCTGCATGGGATTGTGACCTTATTGTAGTGCCTCTTTTCTTTCTGTTTCCCAAGCAGATGAGCAGGAAGAAAAGGGGTTTTCTTCCCTGCAGTTCTCTGAATTGTGAGAAAGCAGCAATTCACACTTTGGCCAGCACAAAGAAACATGTGGGTAAGAAAGGGAAATGATTAGCAAATGGCACATGCAGACTTTCATATTTGCCCCTATAAAAACAGGCCCATTGGACTCCAGTGAAGTGTTCTGCATTTCTTCTAGTGGGTCTCTGGCTATTGCTTTAATACTTTTTTCTAACTCTTGCTTCTCATGATGAGCACTCATTTGAAAGCAGCTAGTGTTGAAATCTTTGTTACTTGATCATCYCTAGAACCATTCCAAATCAGGGGTACAGCTACACAAAGTGACAAAGAAGGTTTTTGAGAACTGTCCAGGCAATGCACTGAGCAGTGATTAATAGATGGAGTTTCAAATGGATTGGGATTTTTCTGGGAGAAATTCTGATGCATTCATATTTTTTTTAGAAAAATATGCAAAAACATGTCAGTATTTGGCTGAAGTATTCCATTGCTTGTGTCTTGGGTTTGGGAGTTAAAAAATAAAGATCCACAGAAGACAGATATATTTCATTTCAATATAATAATTTAATTGAAAATCCCCCTACATGGTCTCAACAGAAAATTCTTGAAAGTCTCCTTAGCAACAAAGCTTTTCTAGACAGTAAACCTAATTTCTTATACGAGCACTCTCCTCTTTAGGTTTGTAAAGAGAGGAAGACCTGGAACCAAAAGTGGGATTCCCTTGACCAATATAGATCCCGAAAATACAGGCATCACCCTCTCAGATTTCTTACACCTGATTCTCTTTAATGAAGAGAGAGAGAGATTTTTAGAGAGCAATTTGTTTCATCCTAAAGGCAACATCTAAAACAGACCAGATAAATGTTGTCCCAAAGATGTCTGTGTTGGCCATGGAGGAACTCAGGACGAATTGCTGCACTGTCTTTGTCTTTAGGAAGTAGAGATGGAGGCCAATCCAAATCCCAGAAGATAATTTTCCTTATTCCAGCACATAACCTTCTGCTCCATTGACAGCAGAACCTGGCCCATTATAAAAAAAAATAAAAAACCACTTTGGAGTCAGAAATAGATGTTGTCCTGATCTAAAAGGGGCTGAGCTGCCACACAGCAGCTACTGTGTCACGTTAGCCATGATAATATGAAGGCTATGACCATGTCAGTTGTTTTGCACTTGCTCTGAGCTGTAAAATCAAGTTTATAGAAAAATACATAAAGTCCTTGTCTAGCAGAAAGTTGTTCCTGTTGTCACCAGTACACATACAGCCAACTTTGACTTATCCATGAACTAGATGATCAAACAAAAAGTGAAAGTGTGTCTTCTGAGCTCTATAACTTAAAATGTTCAGATTCCTTTTTCAAAATAAGCTTGTAGGAACATATTTTAACTGTGGACTTATTAGTTCTTATTTTTCAAAACATGATTTTCAAAATGGCCATGAATATTGAGTCTCTTTATTACATATGTCTAGTAACACTCTTACACACAGTTCAATAAAGGTTTTTACAGATGTCATCAAAATTACACCTGCATTACCACATCTATTTAGCCTAATTGCATAATTGGTTGTGATTGCACCAATTACCTGAAGAGGCAACACACAACTAAAAGTAAGAAGTAAGAAAAAGTGCTAGAAACCAAAATTTTCACCCTCTGTACTTGCACAGCATTCTTTTAATGCCAGWTGCAGACTCAGAACAACATTAAAGGAGTCATTACTATTATGTTAGGCCACTGATTAACTAGACACTTAAATTCGTTCTTATGGTCCCAAGTATTATATTATTCAGGCACATTCACAGAATCACAGAATGGTTGAGCTTGGAAGGGACCTCTGGAGATCRTCTAGTCCAACTCTCCTACTCAARCAGGGTCACTTAGAGCATGTAAAGAGGTTTTTCCTCATGTTCAGGCGGAACTTCCTGTGCTTCAGTTTTTGCCCATTGCCTCTTGTCCTGTCACTTGGCACTGCTGAAAAGAGTCCAGTCCCATCCTCTTGACATCCCCACATAAGGTATCTATACACATTGATAAGATCCCCCCTCAGGCTTCTCTTCCCCAGGCTGAAGAGGCCCAGCTCTCGCAGCTGTTCCTCATAGGGCAGATGCTCCAGCCGTCTGAGCATCTTTGTAGCCCTATGCTGCCCTCTCTCCAGTAGGTCCATGTCTCTCTTGTCCTGGGGAGCCCAGAACTGGACACACTACTCGAGATGAGGCCTCACCAGGGCTGCGTAGAGGGGCAGGATCAGCTCCCTCCACCTGCTGGCAACACTCTTGCTAATGCACTGCAGGAGACCATTGGCCTTCCTGGCCACAAGGGCACACTGGTGGTTCACAATCAACTTGTTGTCCACTAGACAGCAGGTTTGGGGTTTTCGAGCAGATCAGCCCCCAGCTTGTACTGGTGCATGGAGCTATTCCTCCCTAAGTGCAGGACCCTGCACTTGCACTTGGTGAACCTCATGAAGTTTCTCTCTGCCCGACTTTCCAGCCTGTCCAGGTCTCTCTGAATGGCAGCACAGYCCTCAGGTGTGTCAGCCACTCCTCCCAGCTTGGCATCATCAGCAAACAGTGCTGATGACAGCTTTAATATGTGTAAACCTCATCCATGGACTCGGCAAAAGAGAAGGCAAAACCTGTGCTTGCTTGGCCCTGTTGGTTGTAATTCTGTGCCTAAGCCAAGTGTTAGCCCACAGAGAAACTTGTAAGTMGTGTCACAATTACTGGCTCTTTGCTTCAGTTGTCCTTGTCACTGTCATCGGTCCAAATGCAGATGTCTGCATCTGACCTTGCTGTTTAGATGCCTTTATAGGACAATGGAGACAAACAGCCGTTTCTGACTTTCCCTGTCATCCSAGAGCAGACATCTAAAATAGGTCAGATGAATCATGTCTTCAAATAAGCACTTGCCTGTTTCTCCTCACCTATTGACACTAAAGGGCATTATCTCAGACATAAACAAAATGCAGGCTTCTGAAATCTGACTAAAAGAATCCCCGTCTGCAGATCTATGCACCACTGAAACAAGTATATTCAGCTTTACACATTGAATTCCTGCAAACAGGCTCCCCTCCACTTGCTTAGTACATAGTAGTTTCATCAACCAACCAAAAATCAACTTTCTTAGGTTCTTGAAAGGCATAGCCATGGTTCCTCAGGGCTAGAGAGGATAGGCAGTACAGGAGCATCCTCATCCAGCCGGGAGAGTGAATTTTTTCATCTGCAAGGGAATGGGATTCCTAAGTTGATTCTATCACCCCAAGACTTTTCAGAAAAAAAAATCTAATGTACAAAATCTAATGTAATAAAACTCTAAATTCTTAATTTTGCAAAGAGTCGAAGTTAAGCAACTAATTACAATATTGAATGTTTACAAAAAAAAAGGTAAAATCCTTCTTTCACGGACTTCACATTATGTTGCCTTGCCCTGAAAAGCTATCTGTTCTCTTTCTTTTATTTTTTTTCTCATTAGCTGCTTCAGCACCATAACTAGTTTGCAGTTGGTCTTTTCTGTTCTCCCTCTCTTCTATCTTAGTCCTTAATTACAATATTCTTTCTACTTGAAAGGCATTCTTACACATTTCTCACAGCTGTCAATAATAAACTATTATCCTTGTACAGATTGGATTCTTCTGGTGGGAGTCCATTAAAGACTAAACCACCAAAATTTTGATGCCTATTTGCGAGCTGCGTATCTGAGCTGCCACTGCATTCACTAAAAGTCTTCTCARTACTGTCAGTGGTGCGTAGGGCAGCTAACCTCAGCTAAGCTAACCAGTCAGCTAGCCAGTCACTCTACTTCAGGGTCAGCTGTATCCCCCCAAAGTAAATCCTACCCGTGAGGCACCAGGCAACACCCTTCCCCCGCATGGGCACACTTTGGTTTGGCGGGAGCCTGCCAGAATAACAGAACAAGGACTCACGTGCGTGCAAGCACATGAAATGAAGGTGACCCTGTCTATTTTGTAAAAACCCTAGTACCCATCAGAGCACCCTTTCTTCTGTAGTATCTAAATTGTTCTATTAAGCAAAATTCCAAGTGTAGATCTTCTGAGAGATAAGCATTAAACTAAGTAAAAATAGAATCATAGTTTTAAACTTTGCTCAGCCTAAGTCATATTCAGAACCTACCACAGAGCTTACGTGCTACTGAGTATGCAGCAATGACCCAGAAAGAGAAATGCACATAATTTTTTCATGCAATAGGTTGAAGAATCTTCCCCTCACTCCTCTTACTCTCTCATAGAGAAGAGGACAATGATGCATCAAGGCAGTAAGCCTGGACCAAGCTTCTGTTCCATATAATATTACTCTTGTCTTGTAACAAATTTCTCTGCTCTATTTCCCTAAATGCCTTGGAGAAGCAACAACACTCCTCTGGCTAACAGGAGTGGGGGGAGGATAAGTACATAAAATATGATGCTGTGACATTCCTGTTCAGGGAAAGGGAAATGGTCAGAAAACAGCTTATATCTAGATATCAGGCGGTGAATAAACTAGACCATGGGGTTTATGCGTAGAAGAAGGATGATCAGCCAAAACGTATTTATTCTAACAATAAACATTGTTCAGCTTATCCTGTGGATTTGCCCTGCAGCAGCATATTAAGACCTTAATAATTGAGGAAGCACAAGAATAGCTTCTTAAATTTCTGCAATATCCTTGTAAACAGCCTTGCTATTAAATCCATAAACGAAGCCTTATTGCCATTGCTACAACTATTCTGTATCATTGAAAAAAGCCCCATTTCAGCACAGAGAAACTAAATATGTGGCAGAGGAGGGAGGGGAAGGTAAAAAAGAGGTCTCCAAACCTCACAGCTATTAGGGACTTTGGAATGGTTCAGGTGAGAAAATTGCCAGAAAGAAATGTTGAACCTGTTCTGCCTCTATATGAAGCACTTTATCAAATTTTAGTATTTGAAGTGTTGCTTGTCAGCTTCAATCTCTTCTCTTTCTTCTCTTATCAGGAGGCCAAGAAGACTGCATCCTCTCTTATGAACCTGTCACAAGGCAGGAAAGTAAGTTTCATCTGCTTTTCTGTCACTATTGCTTAAATTTTTCATTTTACATTTTAAGGGCCAGAAGAGACATAAGCATTGTTGTGCTGGCCCCAGATTCTCTATGGCTCCCTTTTCTCAGCTGCCTTGGCTGTTACGTACTTGAGAAATGTATGTAAGGGTCTCCCTTGCTAGATCCCATTTCCTAATGTTTTCAGGCCTCTCCCTAGTGTGTTCTCTTGGCCTTTWCTAATAAATACATTAAATAATCTGCAAAATATTGATGCAGATTTTTTAGATTTATTGCATCATTGTTGCATGCATTTATTATTTTCCTTYTCATGAGATATGTGCCTCAGCCAGGATAGAGAACCTACAGCAATKTAAACTGAAAATGTTTTCTGTTACTGTAGTACAACCCACCTGATTTAATTGCAGATGCACTCATGTAACTGAAAAAAAAAAGAAAGGTGGGGGGGGGGATCCTGTTTCCTTTCCATGTCTCATGACAGAGTCCATCTGTGAGCATTTAGGAGTCACTTTGTTGACCAATAACGGCTATATATACGACCAAATAGTCTTTTGCCTACACATACATACACTATCAGAGGGCTCTGAACTTTAGCAGTCTCAGCTCCAATTTCTGTATCCCTGAGAATAAAAAATTACTCTTCAGAAAAACATACACCTAAGATTTCCCTTCATACATATAGTTAACAGCTCAGGTTAGTGCATCTTTGGGAATATTTACTGTTATTTCCAGTAACACCCTCARAATATGCTTTTCCTTCTGTTGTTCAGTTAACTACACCAGGCCAGTTATCATTCTGGGTCCTATGAAAGATCGGATCAACGATGATTTGATATCTGAATTCCCTGATAAATTTGGGTCRTGTGTACCACGTAAGTACTATTTTATTCTTCATTCTATGGCTAAGTTAGATCTCTTGGTGAAACACGTAACGTGAACTGCTATGAAAGCAGTGTCCTTATGTAGTTATGCTTCTCAAAAGCCATTTTTAGAACTGGATAGAAAGAAGACTTCTGCAGAGGCTGCACTTCTGAGGTACTGTTCTGCAGAACTATGTGAAAAACTAGAATTTCAGTCCCGTTGGAAATGTCACTCTTCTTGTTCTAAAACAAGAAGAGTATTCTAAATCAGGATGCTGAGTCTAGAAAGCAGACTTCCCCATTGAACAGATATGGGGAAAAGAACAAACAAACAAACAAAAAAGATGATGAAGGTCTGGAAAGAATTTTTGTGCATTTCAAACCTCCTGCAGCCATCACCCCAGCACTCATCCCTGGAAGAATAGCAGGTGACAGTCACCAGCTGACTGTCTGGAGGAGAGACAGAGCCCATTGCGCTACTGTTCCAGGGTGTCCATGCTCACGTAGGAACCCTCTTGGCTGTCAAAACCTCATAGGTTTCTCTTTCATGGCAACTTCCCCAGATGTGGGAATGTTGGACCCTAAGTGCCAGGATGTCCCATCTCGTCAGCAATGCTGTGACATCAAACATAGTCTGGTGTTATCTTTCCTATTTAAATGCTTTAAAATCACCAGCATTTTGCTAAACAGGGGACCTTCTAATTACAAACGCAGTTCACAAATCACTTGTTCTGTAGTTTTTTAAATCAGATTAAAGTCTGAAAGACTAGTAAAATGTTTCAATTTACTAACATATTATCCACCAATAAAAATGTGGAATAATTTATGGTTTGCATGGAATTTAGACTATCTAATCTGAAAGTAATATTGGACCCTGAATTTTACTGATTATTTATTGCTTGTATCATTAAAGTTTGTTAGGTGTTTATTTTGGCCTCACATTACAATCTTAGTTCATTTTAAACTGATGCCTATGCCATCAACTTAAAACTGCTAGAAATGAGACTAGAATCAACCTCATAATTAAGGCCAAGTTAGATTTATGGAGTTGCCACTCATTTGCATCACTGTAATGGAGAATAGGATTAGATTCAGAGTGTGGGATGTGTTTTGTGTTTGCAGTTTGTGTCTATTCATCCTGAAAGTGTTCCTTCACTCTGAGATGTGAAGCACTTCTACATATAGCAGACCCAGCACTGGCTGTTGAACTAACCTTAATTGAGATATTTTGCATGAAATGCTTTTATGGACCTCTTGATTTTTCTATCCTCTGTTYCATGCAGATACCACACGGCCAAAGCGTGACTATGAAGTGGACGGGCGAGATTATCATTTTGTCATTTCAAGAGAACAAATGGAAAAGGATATCCAAGAGCACAAATTTATAGAAGCTGGGCAGTACAATGATAATTTATATGGAACTAGTGTCCAGTCTGTGAGATTTGTGGCAGAAAGGGTAGGTTGACGCCAATTTTATTGCCCATGCAACACGATCTGTTTTGTTGCCCCATTGTATCTTGGACATGATGCTTCTGCCAACATATARAATATCCACAAAATTGTGATATAATATTTCTAGCCTTACAATGACTGCATGAGTAGAGAGTCTGACTTTGAATGACAGCATTCTTGGTACTTTCTGCACCCAGATGTAGTGTCACAGGTTCACGAATGTAGCCACAGTGCCTCAAGTATGCCCCAAAAGAGCCTTCCTTCTTTAGGGTCAGTTCAGAGGGGTTCAGAGGYGCTCAGTGGTTACTCTAGTTTGAGCATCCAACTCAGGTTTTGCACTCAGCTCCACTCSCAGCTCTGATGCAGGTTCCTTCCATGGTTTGGACCAAGAAACCTCTGTRTTTCTCAGCTTTTCTGCCTGTATGAAACTAATGAAACTAACAAAAAAACTATACTACAGGCATGGTGTCCTTTTTTTAAAAAAAGATAGCTTTTGTAAAGCTATCTCAGAACAGCACTTYGGGAATGCTTTTTGAACATTAATAATTGCAAAATTGCAGACACCTCTATAAGACAGATAAGCAAATTTATCTCACTTTCACAGAGGCAAAAATGAAGCACAGAGAKATTAATGACATGCCTCAGGTGACACAAGAAGTTTTAGACATAAACATGAATTGTTTAACCAGTAAGAATGTAGACATCCTAGTATTTTTATGAATCAGTTTTCCATGTTTCTGAAGAACAGCTCTCCCCACAAAGTTTAACCTCTAGAATAAAAAGCAGYCTGCTCCCATGTCTTCAGTATAGTCTTTAATATTAGCAGCAAAGCAAAAGAAATACTGCAGAGAAGTGGAGTGTTTGCCCCCAGCCCCCACTTCCCTGGTGTGTCAGTAATGGCTTTGCTCCAGGGCCCTGTGTCGCAGAATTACCTCCCTTCTTTTAGCTGAACTGCAGCCAACGCTGCAAAAATAAACACATTCTCATCTCTTTCCAACAGGGCAAGCACTGTATACTCGATGTGTCAGGAAATGCTATTAAACGATTGCAAGTTGCACAACTCTATCCTATTGCTATCTTCATTAAGCCTAAATCATGGGAGCCTCTGATGTAAGTATAAAACCCTTCAAGCATTTTTACTTCAGTCTCAAATAGCACAACACAGGTCTCCAGCTGACATTTTGCCTGCTCTGTAAAATCAATAGCAAGAGGAGGTAGGAAGAGCAAAGACTTGCTCTCTATTTATGCCCTCAGCTGTGCACTGGGTGGCCAGCCCAGAGGAACCAGCCAAAGCTGCCTTTGAACTTTTCACATTTGGGGCATGCAGTCGTACTTGACGGACCCCGAAAGGACAACCTGACAGTGCTCTGTGTACTTTTCCAAACACATGCAGGGAATAYAGCAAGGCCTTTGTAGCATCACGTGGCACGGCTTGTGCCATCCAGCCTTGGTTGCTCATGGAGTGTAGGGTCTGGTCACAGTGCACACATAGGGGTACAAGCAGAGTAAACTTGTATCAAACTTTCTGCATTAGGTCAGCCTTTCATTTATATCAGGGTTTGTACCTAAAGGACTGGAAAGGGGCAAAATTAACACTTAAAAGAACAAAGGGGAAGGCACCAGTTTCATGCTGTGACTAGGAAYCTAATTTCAATACTCATAAAAATCCTGGGAGACAACAAGCAGTTCAGCAACTAAGGTATAAGAACCTAGAGAATAAAAAGGTTAAAAGAGGCAGCTGATGTATCAAATCAATCTCACTTCCTTCACTCATGAGGTGTATATCTGTGATGTATCTTCATTTTTTTTCTGGCTTTTGACATATCTCCGTGTGGTATTGTCAGTAGTAGACTAKAGAAATTTGGTCCTGATGGAATTACTAGAGAGCACAAGCACAGCCATTCTCAGGCAGTCATTGAAAATGGTACTGGTAAACTGGGAGGAAAACAGAAGGCCAGTAAGTTCATTTCTTCAGCTGTGGCACTATTCGACACTACTTGCTATTTTCATGAAGCACTTGAACATTGATTTGGATTGTACTTTTATAAAGTTTGTGAACAGCACAAGGTTGAGAGAGGTTGCAAGTACTTTGGAGGATAAGATTAAAATTCAAAGCAAAATCAGTAAGATGAAATTCAACACGGACAAAAGGAGAGAAAATGAAATGCATGACTACAAGCAGGGAATAATTAAGCTATAGCACTGCAGAAAAGCATCTGGGACTTGGAGTCAATCACACAGGACTGTGAATGGAGGGATAACGCTGTTGCAAAAAAGACTACTGTCAGTCTGGGTTCTATTAACATCACTGCTGTGTAGGGACACAAAACACAATTATGTTGTTTTACGTGGTGTGGATGACACCTCAGCTGGGGCACTGTGCCTAGTTCGGATAACACCCTGGAAATAGAKGAAGAATGAGGGTTATGCAGCCTAGAGAAGAGGAGTAATGATATCTGCAGTGTTTGAAGTTCATTTTAAAATTAATTACGATTAATTGTTTTTAAATTTATTACAATCAGTTGTTTCTGAAGTGAAACTAGGGTAATGCAGGAAGTTATCAACTTCAGTTACTGTAATAATAATGAAATTTGGTACTCTGTGCTTTTTTCTCACCAAAGGTTCTGCAAACACCTGGTGATGCCATATGTACCCAGCAAAAAATTAAATGTAGGCATCCCCCTCCTACGATAGATGCATGCCTGGTTATGTTGAAGGCATGCCCACAAATACTGGATTGCAGAGCTGGAGACTGCTAACATGCCCCATCGCAGGATCCTTTCTAGCCCTGTCTTTTGGAGATGAGGCTGTTGCATGCCCAGGCACATTAGGGGGAATCAAAGAGCATATAGTGCTGAAACAGCCCCAGCCAGTCCAAAGRTTGGGTAACCTGGGTTGGATGACTTTTTAACATTTCTTCCGGCCTCACAGTTCAGTTATATTCTGATTATTTTGCTGTTTAGAATGGACAAGGTTGCCTAACAGCCTACCTTCTGCATTGATTCATCATTTAAGAAAAAAATTTAAACTGTGGTTTTCCTCTCCATAGGCTTCTTACATTATTGCGTCTAGCATGAAATAAAAGGAGGTAAATAAATGTGGTCCTTACTCTGAAAAAATATACGTATCAGATACAACAGTAAATGTGGGAAAAAAATAAATACTTGGTTGATTTGATGCAAGAATATCAAGTCTTTGAGCAGACTGGATGAAAAGTGTTATGTAGATGCAAAACATTAGGACAGTCATCCTTCTTTTAAAACAAAGTAATGCTAGTTTTCTATTTAGGACTAAATAAATTATGCAGAGTTAGTAAAACTTTCTTTAGTGATATATATCAAAAATTACTAGGCTATTCTTCGCTCTCTAAATCAAAACCTGCATGAGTGTTGACAGTACAGTAGGGACAAAGAAAGTGAAACCCGTTATATAATTTTTGAATTGTTTATTCTACAAATGTTCTACAGAAGGCATTCTTAATTAGACTTAATTAAAGCTTTAAAAATTACACCCTTAATTAAAATCCAAACTTCTGTCAGACAGCAAGGGTACTTGTGGCTCAGCACTGATTTTGGATTTTTTGTAGTAATGTGGTTTATATAAACAAATTATGTAAACACAATACAGCTACTCCTGAAAAAAAATGAGAAAAAGTAATGAATTCAGGTATTCTACACTACTTTATCCCCTGCAGCTTGCTCTCAACATGTAATCTTTTTATCTCCTTAATATATCTAATGTGCATTTATCTTATCAAACAGCACCCAAAATTAGTTTCTGACAGAAATAAAAACTCTTCTAATATAACTGGTATTATTCTCTTYTAAGAATTTCATTGAGAATAATGACATAATTCTGAGCTTCTTGCTCATGAAAATCATTTATTTTATTTGGCAATGGAGTTAAATCAGTCAGGATGTTGCTGAACAACTATGCGCTCTGCTGTGAACTGTGGAGTGCATTTGCAGAGTGTGGCTACTTCACATTTGCAGGCTGTGCACATGCTCTTGCCTCATAGCAGAGGCAGGGCAGACTTCTACATATTCATGGAGGGTCAAGCAGTCTCATTTTTACCCTAAGCATTTTCCACTGATGAGTTGWTGCTCCGTAAATTCACACACTAATTTTTCTCATGGAAATTTGTTTGTACAACCCTTTCTCCTCGTTAAGGGTTTTAACAACATAGTCTGAGGGTGTTCATAGATGAATGGGTATAACCCCTTCCCAACGGATACTATTATTTTTCTGCAAAGAAGTTTCGTGTGGTATATCAATGCCCTGTGGGAAGAGAATGAGGATATTTTTATACTGATAAAACTGTGTTCACTTGGTTTTGTTTCATGTGTGTAACTACCACAACAGAAAAATTCCAATTCTTAAATGAGAAGGGGATATACTAGTACAAAATCGATTTGCAATGCTAGCTTTATCTGCTGAAACTATTACTCCTGCTCATATAAACAAGTTGAAAGTTAATGTAATATCAAAGAGAAACTATGTCAGACCAAGAAAAAAAATGTGGAKTAGAATGACCGATTCCATCATCCTGCCCTTTCTTCTTTACCTCTAAATGACTCCTCTGCACAGGTTTAATGCCAGAAGGGTCCCTGCTGGCACCCCTCRGTCAACCTCTTTTTTAGAGGGATGAGGATGGTGGGATCACAGCAATGAAAGCTGGAAGTAGCGAAGAGGCCACCTGGGTGAGCTCCTCATTCAGAGAGGAGAAAAGCTCTCAGAAAGGTGCCTGCAGGGATAGCTCTTTGCAAGCATTTTTAATTCRCCAGCTGTGCAGGTCCCTGTCTAGAAGAGAAAAATTTAGAAGGGATCATTATTTGACAAGACTTTTAATTCATCATGACAAATGGACATCATCGTCCTCCCACATTCCATCCTCTCCCCCTGAAGGCACAGGACTGGCATGAGTACAACTCACATGGTTTTACACCACGGGCAAACCTATGTTCTGCAGATCAAATTAAAATTTCTGCTTGTTTCAAGTGTTTGCTGTTTTAAAGGCTTCTTTATATTTATATAGATATTCTCTCCTTTGATTTTCAAAGACCTTCAGGAAGACTTCTCAGAGATTTACCAGAAATAGATTGGGAAGGAGGAGGATGTTATTAGCACTAGAATACTGACTGAGTGTCCTTAATATATGATAATGTGTTAAGCCTGCATATAATTTTGCGGTACTTTGTCCCACTCCAAGATAGAGCCTGAGTTAAGTCACTTAAAAACATGTGCAAGTAGGCATAGCTGATGAGAAGCCTGCCTGAACTCAATTAGATAGCAATCCTTCCAATAAATAGAATTAGTAGTATTAGAAATTTAGCAGCATGACACAGATTTGCATACATTAATCCAAAACCTCTGAATATAATCCACAAATGATTTTCATAAATTCTCAAATAAATCTTTCTTATCTTGCATTCTATAGGTCTACTTTCTGGTTGCACTGGCAATTCTAGAGAGATTTTTTTTAAGCAATGCTCCCAGTTATATGATTAGTATACAAACAGACAACTTTAGGGTCATTTCTATAAATACATTTTTGTATCTTTGACAACTTGCATAGCATTTTTCAGAAACTAGGTAGGAGTTAGCTGTAGCAATTTCATACTGCTGTGCATTTTATAGATCATTTTTTATGCATCATCACACACACAATTTTCTACACACATCACACATGTCATACTATATACAGTCCATTACCACATAATCATATGATTTAGTGCAAGACATTAAATCAGGTTTATGTAGGATACAGGATGCTGTCTGCTTTCCTACTTGCCTCAGAAAATTTCCCTCATATTTTAAGAAAAATGAACCCATGCTATGAAAAAAGAGCAAACAAAGTATATTTGTTACTGATGATTTATTTGCATATCCTCAGGCATATATGTGTAAGGCATTGAATGAGTATGAGCTTGATTCTTTGCAAGCTGCAGTATACAGTGGAATTAACAACTGAGCATGTTTGGGCAAGACAACTCATTTCTTACAATTATTAAATAGTTTCTCTGTAGAAAAAGAAGTGCTCTGCTAAATAACAAAACATTTGCAATAATATAGTGTTATTGGTGGTGTCTATATTTTAGGTTTATTGGTACTTTGCAGTTTAGAGTTTGCAAGACACATTGGACTACGAATCTATATATTTAATCACGAAGGACCAGAAAAGAGAAGAATACAAGTAACCAACTCATACCAACTCTTCCTGCTGAAAAAATTCAGTTTGATTTCTAACAGTTATGTCGAACTCATATCTGTACCTGAATTARGAAATCATTCTGAAGGACAGTGTTTGGGTTCTTCTGTGGTCCCTRTGGGATTTACCATGACTTTGGGCTTTCTCCAGTGGAGCCAGGAGTCTCACTGTGCTGAATCCTGCCTTTAATCGTGGTTTCACTGTCATGACCCCAAGATGAGTCGAAACCCAGTTTCCATTTCAGCAGTCTGGAAAGTCTTCTTCAGTCAAGACAGCCAGCTGCAGATCTGGGAGACTGGGAGATTCCTGAAATAGCTACTGCTCATGAGGCAGGAGCACCCTGAGGAATAGCTCAGACCTCAAGGGTCTCTGGGCCCTGAGACTAACTTCCTGAGGCCACACATTCATTTCAGTTAGCAGTCACTAAGTTTGGGCCTCACTTTGTTTGGAAGTGTAGAGTGGTGACCTCAAAACAAAAATTTAGGGGAGAAAAGGGAAATAGACCTGGGAAACCTTGAAAATATAGATGTCTATTATATGACAACAAAATTGAGTTTAAAATACTGAAACTGCTCATGAACAGACCAAAGAACTTCAGCTCTTGATTCTTGCACCAATTCCTATCCTGTACCAAGCTCTGTAATTCAGCTGAAGATATCTGCTAGAAAGCTATCTGAACAGTTTATTCAAACTGTACTAAGAACCTGAACTTCTTGATGACTTCTTCTGTGTTTCTAGGGAAATGAATAAACGTCTTACAGAGGAGCAAGCCAAGAAAACCTATGATCGAGCAATTAAATTAGAACAAGAATTTGGAGAATATTTTACAGGTATGTATTTGTTCAAAAGAATCATTTCCCAAGATATAGCCTGCAATTACAGAATATGTGAGTCAGCTCTGTCTCCGGCTTAGAGTGCACACCAGTATAGTGTGCCTGCAGTAATGAGTCATGGTTTGAGCCTGTGGTTTTCCAGGAAACTCRAGGGGAGGGGAGGTGTTCAACACCTCAGGTATTTGATGTCCTGAAGGACTAGCTGGATATGAATTGAATTCCCTCTCTGATCCAAAGCTGTTTTGATGGAGTCAGCAAAAAATCTTGCACCATTGCATTTATTTGTACAGACCAAAGCAGAATTTAGCAGAGTTTAGCCTGGAGAAGAGAAGACTAAGAAGGGATCTTATCAATGTCTTTAAGTATCTGAAGGGAGGGTGTCAAGGGGATGGGGACAAACTCTTTCCAGTAGTGCCAAGYGACATGACAAGAGGCAATGGGCACATATTGAAACACAGGAATTTCCACTTGAATATGGGGAGGAATTTCTTTATTGTGAGAGTAACAGAGCACTGGAACAGGTTGCCCAGAGAGGTTGTGGAGTCTCCTTCTCTGGAGATATTCAAAACCTGCCTGGATGYAACCCTGTCTAACATGCTCTAGGTGACCCTGCTGAGCAGGGAGGTTGGACTAGATGATCTCCAGAGGTCCCTTCCAACCTTAACCATTCTGTGATTCCTCACCAGCTTAAGGCAAGAGCCCAAGCTGTGGATTGTGGGAGGGAAAGAGAAAAGCATCTTCTTCCAGACCTGGAAGAGGGCAGCAATTAAGGCCTGCTCTGGTCCCCATTATTTCCTTTGGACTGGTTTAGTAAGCTCTCTGCTCTGAGATTGGTATTTAGGGATCGCACAGTAAAGACCTCCTGTTGTCCTTCCGCATGCTGATGCTCTGTGGATCTCTCACTGCAGTTTCAGATTTCTTTTGTGGGGACAGARAATTTATGAGTGTAGGCACTATGCTTTGTGTTGCAGTTCCTATATACTTGGACCCACAGAGTCTGTCTAATTAATTTTCTCAGCCTAGAGTGAGTTTATAATAACCAGGACAGAAAAAGAATGGACTGGAACAGTGTACATCTGACACACCCTCTAGTAAAGTAGCTTCAACATCAAATGAAACGTAAAGCTTGACTTTCCATTATGGTTCCCAGTCACACTGCCCTCCCAAGGGAGAGAGCTTCTAGCTAAATCAACCAGCTTAGCTCAGTGCTGTGGAATGGATCTCTCTCATGGGAAGGTGTGACCATTTTGGACTCAGTGGCCATTTGCAGGGTGTATGACTTCTCCATAATCAACATCACTGTGTACTACTATTTCTTCTCATTTCATCAATATCTATGATTATACTGACAATCTGTTGACATTTGATGCTGTAGAATGTATCAATTAAAAAAAAAGTATTGATATGTTTYCTTACTGCAGCTATTGTCCAAGGAGATAGCTTAGAAGATATATATAATCAATGCAAACTTGTAATTGAAGAACAATCTGGGCCTTTCATCTGGATTCCTTCAAAGGAAAAATTATAAATTAGCCACTGCACCTCTGATTACGACGGGAGAATATTTAGAAGAAAAWTATAATATACTATTTGGAGGCTTTCCTGTTTTTGTTGCATTTATGTTCTTTGCAGTCAATGTGAATTTTGATGAATGTACAACACAAAGTGTTTGAAGCCATGAAGGACATTGATGGGTCAAAAGGGTAGGAACAAAAAGACTTCTACCACATAAAACAAATCTGTTGTGTGCTCAAAGCACCAGTTGTAGGTACAAACTTCTGATGTGGAGACCCTCTGTCAAGGGGAGCTGGCCACCTACTGTGCCCATGCGGACATTTTGATCGATTTCAATGGCTGAGCTCAGTGTGTTGATTGCTTTAAAGAGAAGTTCCCAGCTCTTGAACCTCATATAGGGCTTGATCCTGCAAGGCGCTGAACACTTGACCCCAATTTCTACACACGTGATTAGCCCGTTGACTTGGAGTCACTTGTGACCCCTCCCTACACCTTTCAGTTCCATCTGTTCCAGTAGGACTATTCGTGTGCTCAAAGCTAAGCACGGGCTTAAGCATTTTGCTAGATCAGGGCCACATGCACCTTGCAAAATCAAACTCAGAGAACCAGGTCCACTTCCTCCTGAAGTCATTGGTAGGACTGTCTTTGACTTGACCGGGAGGTGGATCCTACTCTAAGCTTGTCATTGCACATTTGTAGTTGGTACACCTCGACTTTGATAACTATGCACATCTTTTGATTTCTGAAACCAAGTCAAGCATTTCTTTTCCTCCCCTTTGGAAACACTATTGCATCAGAAACTAGTAACAGTGTAGTTTATTTTAATGGAGTTTGGGAGTGGGAGAGGATGGAAGCATTTCACATCRCACATGCACACAAACACATTCCCATGCAGACACACACATGTATGAGGATTCACAACACCTACGTTGACAAGGAGGGATACAACTGGGAAAAGCTTTAAAATTTTTGATTGTCTATTTTATCATTTATATTGATAGAAGGCACTTAAAGATGGAATAATTTATAAAAATAAAAATATATTGATGTATAGAAACTAATTTCTATAGGTAAAAAAATGTTTTTGTGAGATATTTTGTAAAGATTAATTAATTGAAAGATTAAATATTTACACCCTTGTGTGACTGTAAAATGTAAAGAGGATCATTAATTTGCATTAGCCCTTTTCTGTAACAGACTCATTATTGATGACAAGCAAGATAATTCCTTAAATTGTAGACAGGTTATTTTTCTCTCAGTTTAATCCTCTTACTTGCATCTATTTAATTATAATGAACTCCTGTGGAAAGTTCTCTTGAACTGACTGTCTTATAGGACCTTTTTTGAACACAAAAGGGTGATGCATCTTTAAACTGAAATGGATGATTTTTCAGAAGTAAAATGTCAGTGCTTGAATGCGGTTAATAGTTTCTCCCTTGGASGGAGTCACACCTCACCTAAGATGTTTTATGATTCTTCTTGTTCCTTTAAGGGAAATACTAAGAGCATTTGATCTTCTCTGACTTTGTAGGCAGRAAGATCACAGGCTAACTTGTACCTTCATTCATTTCACAGTCACCAAGGGTCTTAAAAGAAAACTGAGGCAATGGACATTTGTGAGGGATTTGGGGAAAGTCTGTGGAATTTCAGTTTGRATGAAAGGGAGCAGGGAGGGAGGTATATTTCTTGTTTCACATGGTCCTTCCTTTGTATGCTGATACCATACTTCACTCTGACACACAAGGGAACAACTGCAAAAGATATTATAATCATAAACTGAATTGCCTTTGCATCTGCTGCTGGACCAAGTTTTATAGAAAACCCACAGTCTCCTGCCTACTGGGCTGCAGGAGTCCAATATTTGTTATCTGGTGGCGACAGCAACCCTAATGTTTAAGGATATTTTAAGGGCAAATGCTAAATAGACTCCTCAGTTACTCGTCTATTTGAAGCTTGCATTTCTGCACCCTGTCAAGCTGACAGGTATATCCAGCTGACCTCCATAGAGAGCGCGATTTGCTGGGTATTTGTAGAATAGCCACCAGTGAGGACAGGGTTAACGACATGGGCATTTCAGTGGCCGGAGGAGGCCACTCACTTCCTGCCCTACTATGATAACTTTGAGAAGTTGATGCTTCTTTTATTACTATTTTTCTTGCCTGGCCAGCRCAGATTATAAACAAGGGTTTCAGCTGACTCTACAAAAGAGCTTTGTAACCAGAAGGGCTAGAAACTTTTTTTTTTTTTAACAAAATATAAATGGATGAAAGCTCAGATTTTGGAATATTCTACAGAAATCCACAGAGTGACCCCAGATCTTTGGAAGCCATGGATTTTTCCATGCTGGCAAAATACTATTGCCCCAGGTTGGGAAATAGCCCACCTGACCTGAAAAAACAAGTATCCTAAAGCAGGAACTTCATTCTAATTTTCAGCTTGTTTTTAAGCAATCAGTCACATCTGCTTCTTTGTTTCTTAGTTCAGCATGCAGCCTTTTATGGTACTATCCTACTAGTAACTGTTTTGCTTTGTCATGTGCTGTGCTTTACAGTGAACAGTAACACTATGGCTGAGTACAATCAATATTTCCATCAGTCCTTGGTTACTGTAGTAACATTATTTATTTTTCCCTGTCTGTTGTTTGTGCTTCCAGTTTAGAGTTGCCATTGCACTTCCTTTTTTTAAAAAAATAAAACATATATTTAAAAACAATTCACTAAGAGAAGCAGTGAGAGGTCTTCTTTCCTTTAGCACTTGGACACCCATTTGTTTTGTGTGTTGATGTTTTACGTTTCATGTTACAGCATTCTCAGAGCTGCAGTTCATTTTTGCATCGCAGCTGTTCAGATCATACTGGGTGGTAGTGGGAGGAGGAAGAGAAACAGAAGATTCATGCAAAATTACATCTGGTGCAAAAAAATATATATATATCCAACTCACTACCCACAGCAATTGGCATCTCAGACCATATTGGTGCTAACACCACTTAGCATAATCAGATTCCTTCTCTGTCCATGTAAGAGACTTGCAAGTATCTAAACATGAGACAAATGCAAATGCTGGACCCTTTAGGAAAAGTGCCAGATCACACCCCTGGTGCTATTTCTCATGTTCTGGCACAGTGTGTAGCACTGTAGGGTCTAAGCAGAACCAAAACTACATGGCTTTTTGTCCACCCATGAATGATCACAATGACATCTCACTAGCTTTGTGCAGATGTGCAATATTACAACCTATTTATTTCTCCTTGCCACAAAGCATCTTCCATGTACTGACTCATTTAGAGCTTGGTAACAGGGCTCAGTGAAACTACACTCTTTACTGGTCTTACTGTCTCATCATAAACCAGTAAAAGAGCCTTTCTTGCTTAATTCCCCMCTTCCTGTAGAGGTACCCTGTCCATGCTAGCGCTTTGTGATTTCTTTCGTAGTAAAGGCTGTTTCTAGATAAATATTCTGTGTTGTAATTGTGTTTGTAGYTAACATGGTTTGATGCTCCGGTGTGGATAGGGTCCTAGGAACCACTCTGTGAAAGTCAAGSGTAAGAAATCTCTCCATCGCACTGAAATTTTAAATCCTCATCCTGGAGAGCAGTGTTAAACCTGAGCTAATAACCACTATGAGCCAGCAACAGTGTCCTAGTTATACAACATCCACCTACTTATTTATATTAGTTTTCTATGGAGAAATTGTTGGTGCGACACTTTCACTGTTACTTGCTTATCATCACTCAGTCAAACTGTACTTTGCTTTGATTTTCTTTTATTTTTTATTCTTTTTTCAAATCCTGAAAAGAGGATTCAGTGACTGACAACACATGTGAATATTTGTAGGGAAAAAAAAGCATTAAAGAACAAAAGTTTCCACCTTCTTTTTAAGCTGCAGATTTAAAGCCATAAAATCTGCGGTGTTCACAAAAAGTGGTCTTTTAGTGTTCATAGCTTTTAATCTCAGCATTTTTTCTCTAGAACATTTTGTCTGCCATATTATGCATGTGGTTCACTGTGCAACTGCATTCATGTGCTCAGGCCCATGCTTTGATGAAATAAGTGTATCTTACTGTTCCATTAAAAATAAGACATCTTGTCAATTAGCTCAAAAGTAAGAATAAGGTCATCATTATGTTTAAAAAAAAGTGACTGTATATTTTAGGGCACAACCCATCATCAAAGCTAAGAGCGAATAATATCTGCAGTCTATCCAACATATAGCTAATCTGGATCCTCAGCTGGTGTAAATCACGGTCACTCCACTGATTTCAGTGGAGTTCCTTCCATTTACACCATCTGAAGTTACATATATGTATCCTCTCCATTTTGCCTACTTTATAGCATTACTGTAAAATGCCAAGGCCGCATTATTATACAAGAGCTCAGCACTTTCTTCATTATTTACTGTTCCTATCACTGTAGCACCCAGAGGGCTTAGTCATRGACCAAGACCCTTTTTGAGGCAGGTGCTGTGAAACTGTTGAACAAAAAGACACCTCCATGGGCCAAATCCTGTGGCCAGATTTTCAGAAGGCTTCAGCCCCACCGTCATCTCACCAAGAGCAATAGATACCACCACTGGTTGGCCCTTTTGAAAATCTATCTTTAAGGTGACACAAGCGAGACATGAGCCATCATCTGTCATGCAGCACTGGCAGCTTGCACCATCTGTCCCTGACCTACAGCCCAGGCAACTTCCAGTGATGCCCTGAGGTACAAAAGCATTTCGGAGAATGGGTGGTAGCTAGAAACCTAGATCTTTAAAAAAAAATCTTAAGAAAAAATAAAAGGCAACACTATTGGCTCTTAGCGAGATAGCAACCTTTCAGTTTCTAGATTTGTGTTCCTAAACTTGAATCAGATAGTCCGAACTTCCGAGTGCAACAGCCTGTGTTCAGGATGTCACTTCTGTCTGACGACGCTGGCCAACTTGCGTCTCTTTAGCAGGATGTTTCTCAATCCAGTTGTAGTTTGGGGTACTCAGAATCTGAACTGGAGTTTACAAAATACACTATCCAGCTTACACTCCTGTTATGTGTAAATACTCTGTGCATCCATTCCATTTGTGTAAAGAATAAAGCACACACAATTATAAAAATTAAGATGTATATTTCATACTAGCTGTGTCCTTGCTTATTTATTCCGTTCCAAGCGCTCAGCTGTGGTTCAGTTGTAAATGCTTGATAGAGTGTTTATAAATATGTCATGAATTTTATTATAAAATATTAATATTAAAGCATTTTTACACTTTATAGCAAATGGCTTCTTCAAAAGGCATAATTTGTCTTTTTTCCTTAAAGCAAATTAGTAAAAGATAAATATGCTCTTAATATGTCTTGAGAGAGAATCACATCTATCACACAAGACAAACAGAAATCTGGAAGTGAGAGGGATGGAGGATACAGAAACTCTT